>NC_088322.1:9372169-9675200 GCF_910592395.1 Lineus longissimus
AGTCAAGAAATCTCAGAATTTAATTGCATATTATAGCAAAACAGAGGCATCATATTCATACAAAGTTGTTAAAAAACAGAATAAATTGGTTTGGCGACTTGTCAATAGTGAAAGAATCAACTCAAAATATTAATTCTTGTACTAGTTTGCTTTACCGCTGATTTTTTAAACCTAGTTTTGTTTAGGTCCGTTTTGCAATCCTGCACATCTTCCTCAATGAAAGCCCATCCGATATTTTATTTTCAGGACGACATACATGATTGCAGTTTATTTTACTATCACCAAACATCCCCTGAGTTAATCAGAGCGCCCAAAATATTGGTGAATGATATATGATCCTGTAAATCATTATTCCCCTGCTTTAAAATTTTCCTTTATCTACATGGGTTCCCCCCTTTTTCCTTTTAGACTATTGCTACGAAACTATGGCAGAGGGAAGTGTGAGCTTGGAGTCGACCCCAGGTGAGGATCAAACCGATCTGGGGGTCATCAAAAGTCTTGAGAGCCAGGTCGAAAACCTGAAGGATGAAATGGAAAAGTTGAAGAAAAAAACCAATGAAGAGAAAGAGCGCCAGAACAAAGTTAACGAGGAGCTCAACGAGAGATTGCGAGACCAATATCGGAAGGAGAAAGATGGCATCGAGAAAGGTCACAAGGAAGCTATCTTGAAGGTCAAAGCTGACCTTGATCGGAAGTTAAACACAGCCCGGGAGGAGAAGCAGGAAGTGGAAAAGCTTTTGACAAAAGAGAGAATGGCAAAGGAAAGTTTGTTGTTGGAGTACCAAAAGGAATCGACGAAGAAATCGGAGGATTTTGATGCGTTGAAGAATGACATGGAAACGAAGTTACGCCAGGAGATCACAGACCTTCGACGAATCATAGCAAGTGAAGAAGAGGAACGTAATAGAGAATCGGAGGCTAGTAAACATGAATTTGTAGCTTTAAGGGCGCAGCTTGTTGAGTCCGAGTCAAAGTCTGTAGTTGCGAAAGAGGAGAAGGAGAGTTTAGAAGAGGAACTTCAGACATTGAAGGCTAGGCTGGAAACGGTGCTAAAGAACCAAACCAGGCTTGAGCAGGTCATCCAAACCAAGGAGATTGAAATCGAAGGTCTAAAAATCGAGCTTTCTGAAAGAGAGAAAGCGTCGGCTGAGGGAATAGGGCAAGAGATGAGGAAAGAATGGGAGGAGCTTAGAGAGAAGGCACGAAAAAGTGAAGCCGATTTGAAATACTGGAAGGAGACGGCTCAAGATCTTGAACAGAAGTGCTTAATGTGGAAGGCAACTATACCAAGGATTGAAGAGGACGTGAAGCGCGTACAAGAGGAAAATGACTGCTTAAAAAATGAACATGAGAACCGTATTGAAGGTTTAGTTAAAGAACACAAGGAGGAGATGGCAGCTGTTCACGCCGAACATGAACAAAGTCTCCACGTTCTACAACAAGAGGCGGATGATATTGTAGCTACGGTGAAAGACGAATTACTTGGTGATCTTAAAAACGAGAAAGAGAGTTCTTTCGAGGACAAGGAAAAGTTGGTAGCGGAGCACGTGACTGCAATCGAGGAGCTGAGGGCACATTACGAAGCACTGTTAGTTGAAAAAGACAAGCAGCAAGCTCAGTTTGAGCAGATTTCGGCCGATCGGTTGGACGAACGTGAAAAACGATTGAATGCTGATTCGAAGAAGACCATTGCAGCCAGGGAAGAGAAAATTGCTACCCTTGAGAGAGAAATCAAGGAGAAAAATGAGCAGTTGTTGACTATGAGAGATAAACTCAATCAAGAGTACATCCAGTCAGCTGAGCTCGCCCGCAGAGAGCATAACGAGCAGAGGGTATCTCTCGCAGAGGAATATGAGAGGTCTAGAAATGACATCAAGCAAAATAATGAGATTGTTTCTAAGAATTTAGAAGATAGGATAGCTGAGTTGAAGGCCGAGTTGAGTGGTTGTCGGGATGAGATCAAAAGCGAAGTTGCTAGACTAACCAAAGAAAAGGAGGATGCTCTTGCAGCAGCCAGGGAGGAGCTACAAGACCAGTGCAATGAGTTTGAGGGGCGCATCAAACAGCTTGTGGACAATCACTCCTCAGCTATGGAGTTGGCGCGACAGAACCATGTTACACTGCTTGAAAATCTCAAAGAGGAAGCATCGCAAACAAAAGCTGACGAATTGGGCAAAATGGCTTGTGATTATGAAAAGAAGTTAGACTCGGTTTCGGAGGAGCGGGAAAACCTTAAAAGCGCGCTAGGAGAGAAACACCGTCAAAGCCAGAGGGAGATTGAAAATTTGATGGGGTCTCATGAAGAGGTTATGAGAGAGGAAGGGGAGAAGCAGAAGAATTTTACGAAGCTTTTGAAAGCGCAGGCTAAGGAGTCTTCTGATGACATGATACGATTCTTGATTGGAAGCCACTCGACTGAGAAGCGTGATCTTGTGAATGAATTGGGTAAATCTAGAGAGGACGTCAAGACTGCGTTGGAGACCAAGGATAGGGAATGCAAGGAGCAGCTAGCGGTCTTACGTGAGGAGTTTCGAGAGGAGACTCTGCAAGCTGAAAAAAGGCGAACACAAGAACTGAATTGCAAAGCCCTGGAGTGGGGGAAAAGGGAAGGTGAACTGGTACAACTCATCGAATCTTTGAAAGCTTTAGTTGCGAAACTTGAACAGAAGCATGCCACAGAGGAATCCGAGGAGATCAAAAGACTGGAACTAGTTTCTGGAGGACTCGAGAGTGAAATGGAGAAGATGAAAAAGGAGCATGTAACTGATGTTGGGGAATTGAGAGCGAAATTCTGGGAAGAAAAAAGGAACTATGAGTCGGTGGCTCAGGCTGAGCGTGTTGAAAATGACAAGAAGCACATGAACGCTCTGTGCAGTCTCGTGGAGGAGGTGAACAAGTCGCAGGGAAAGTTAGACCAGAAGGAACAGCTCGCGGAAACATTGAGGGCGGAGGTTAGGCAGTTGGAGAATTCGTCAAAGGATTCTGGGGCTTTGAAAAAGGAGCTTGAGGGAAAGATTGAGCAGCTTGAGGGAAAGATTGAGCAGCTTCGATTGGATGTGGCGGCCAAGGCCGAGGAGTTTAAAGCGGTTGGAGAGGAGAGGGACAGAGTACAGACGGAAATTAAAGAGAAGCAGCTAGAGGTCACGAAACTACTGGGCCTGGTCAGCGGTCTCAGGGAAGAGAAAGAGACGGAAAGAAATCGTGCAGATAGCGCGCTTGCAGAATTGCAGGATGTCAATTCGGGTTTGAAATTAGACAAGTATGTCCAGACAGAGATTGAATCGAGCAGCCAAAATGGTGCTGGTAGTACTTCAAAGACGAAGAAGACGGTTGTGAAGAGATTGTCCAAGTTCTTCCACCGGAAGCGTAAGCCTCAGGTTAAGAGGGTCAGCAGTACATGTATTTCGAGGAGGGTATCAAGAAGGGCATCAGTCTCCAATGAGAAGTTGGGGGAGGATAACGCTTGGATGAACGGAGGTCCCGGGATAGAGGTTCGTGACACTGCATCACTCTTAAACGAAGCTGCTGGAGGAAAGAGTGTTGCATCTTAAAACGTTAATCTTCCGTTTTGGAAATTTCCTTCACTGACGGACAGTTTTGATGGGCTGCTAAAGTTATTACTTCGATTCTCATTTGCTAAGTACTTGTCACATGTGTATCTTTTTCTACACTTAGTTGCAAGAGAAATCGAGGAAGTTTTCAAAACAAGTCGTTGATGATGTACAATATTTTGTACTTCTTCGTTCGTAGCTCTTCGTTCGGCATGCGAAACCTGCCTTTTATAATATATCACAGCAATTGGTACATGTTTTCGATAGAGTGCACCCTGTAGAGATGACGGATCTATATTTCCTGATCAAATGGTGCCTGTAAAAAAATCCTACTTAAAATCAGTTCAAAATCACTTGAAAACAGTTCAGAGCTGCGACTTTCTCCTCAGTCAACGTCGAACTGAGGTCTCCGACAAGATTAATTAAAAAAACTAATTCAATGAGATTATAACATAAATTGAATGTATAAATATCCATGGATACGAAGAGTTCAGATGCAAAAACCAATTAAGTACATTTGAGGTTTTGCAAACTTTCTGCTGTGAATGAAATGGTTTTTGTATTCAAAATGACGTCTCTTTGCAGGATTAACATACGGATCGTGCGGGTTTCCCTTGAAACGGTCCCGTATATAGTATGTGGGGCCAGGGTATCCCCAGCTACGTTTCGCCACAGTTAAACCTTATTTTCTTCGGAATGGCCTTTAAAGTATTTTGCATCTGAACTCATGAGCATTTTATAGTAATCAAGATTTAACTGAAGGTTTAATACCAAAAAATGTATTCTTTATCGCCAAAGGGGTGATCGCTTAGTGTTTAGTTCAACTAATGTAATGTCTTTCAGTACTTTTGTGGTGATTTTATCCACATTCTGCATACATATTAATCAGAGCACCGCATGACATGACGTTGTGATACAATAAAGGTGTACGCCGTTCGTAATTACTGGTGGTCCAAGAAAATAGAAATGCAGTTATACATAATGCTGTAGTACAGTTATTATGCATACGAATTTGCTGAAACTTGGTATTTTTAGTATGTGCATGATGTTTACACAACGGCAATGCTGAAATTTAGTACGTATTTACGAAATTTGAAATTTTCAGACTTCAGTTTCAAATTTCAAATTTTCAACGAACGGCGTAGGCCTTTAAACACGTAGTTGCTTGCCTGCCGGTCTGTCTCCTGTGGTAATTACCCTTAATAAAGTACTTGAATCCATTACACTTTTTATCTCTCACCTTATTTTCTTTATGATATTGATCCGACGTCATTATATATAGACGAGACTTTTGACCCTTTCTTCTGGTTGTATTTCTCACTAGAAAATAGATCAATTGGTTCAAAATCCACATTAGAATGCCCATAATAATAATAATGCTTTATTGACCTCCTTTACAGAAGAATACAATACATGTACAGACATGATAAATAACCAACATTGCACGTCCAGTTGTCCTACTCCATGCATTGTTCAACTAAATCGAAGTTGATACCCTTTTATCAAAACAGCATTAACTGTGACCGTGTCGGAGGATAGAACCAAAAATTGTCGTGTCCTGAATGTTATTCCTGATCAGAAATCTTAGATAACATCATTCCTGATAGTCTATAAATTCTGATATTTACTAAGTTGACAGTTGTTTGTCAAAGCCCCCAGTATTGTTGCTCAAGATCAAAAGATGGACACCCTGCTTTGAGACTCAATCTCGCACACATCTCAAGTGTGTGATCCGTGTACTTTTTATTCAAAGAATGTGCCGTGTTGCAAGACATTAATCCAGTTCGGCCAAATAATATTTTGTTCAATAATTTTGAATGGTTTCTTGACGCGACGTGACATATGTCCTATAATTATCAAATGTTAACCTGCAAGAGCTTATTTGGAACACTTGGTTCAGAACTATCCACTGTAGGCCTAGGCCTATATCTTGGGCAAAATGGGATGGAATAGCAAAGGATTTGGAACAGTAAATGCGTATAATATAGGCACTGATTGGTCGCCATCCCATCCATGCGGAATGAAAAGCCTTGGACTTTCATAATATCAAAAACTTGTGTTGGTGGGAAAACCTTTAGAGGTTTTGAAAAGCTCAAAAACCTTTATTTCTAAGAGTGCATGGGCTATGTCCCCATCGCAGCTATCGATAGACTACCATTAGGGTCGCTTAAGCATCACCAAACCATAAATGAGACGTGCAAAAATTCAGGCAGTCGGTTAGAGTCATACCGTTTCAGCTGGATTGTCTTAGGTGCCGACAGCTGAAAAAAAATTGAGGTGGGTGACGAAAGGGTTAACAACAGCATGGTGTACCAAGTAATGTTTGATGATTTTTAGCCAGGGTTTATTGGAATTTTTCAACACCACATTCCAGTCGCTTCGAGACGGTTAACTGGCAATATATATGCGAGGCGCGCGTGATGCCATAGCGTCGCTATGGGATGGTAACTAGGTGACGGAGTGGTGCGCTAGAGAATTTGCAGGCATCACAACGAAACGTTCTCCATGATTTCAAAATCCGATGGGAAAGGGTAAAAGTGACTACAGCAGTTTCTGGTTTCCTCTGTTACGGTAGATGGTCTGTGTTGTTTCCTTTGAAGGTGTACAACATGTACACTATCAATAAAGGTGTATTCAGTTTCAGTAGGGGCAACAGTATCCATTAGGAAGGCCGCATACTAAGGGTTGACCATAGGCACCGCCATTATGGCTGGAAGGTGAAATCATAAAGCAATTACAACTCTTTCAAAACAAAGTGAATGCCAATTTCAAGGGTGGGAGTCAGTTCTTTGTTTTCCACAGAACAGCCTCCCACGCTTGAAATTGGTATTCACTTTATTTTGAATGAGTTCTAATTGCTTTATGATTTCAAGTTCTGGCCAAACCAGGGGCCTATGGTCAACCCTTAAGTCATATTTCAATTGGTTGATTATTGGCACGTCCATATCCTCTATTGACCTTGGAATATATTCGAGTGAGAGGATTTGTCGCCCATTTATTACGTGCAGCGTCACAATACATTGGATGTGGATATTATGTCATTTGACTTCAAAGTCAAAGAAAGGGATTTGACATTTAAATTTGAAGAATCTGATATGACATTTTATTCAAAGAAATTAGATTGACTTCAAATTCAAATTCGACATGGGCATTTTAGGTCAGATTGATTGAATGCGACCAACCTGTTCCAAGGATTGCTATACCGTACATGTTCGTGTGCATGCTACTAGAACAAACCTATGCCCTGCCACCACCTCGGGAAACATCGATTACAACTACGATAACGTGCATAACTGATACATCAGATAGTCGTAGTATCTCGAGGAAAGTTTACATGTGTAGCAAGCAATGATGTCGCCCGTACCGTCCATGCGCCGGAAAACGTCAGGTTCCATATAGGTTGCTTCGCAGGTTGTGATAGTTTTCATCAGTTTTTGGATCAACTAGTAAACTATCTCCTGTACGGTTCACTGCTCCAGTGACCACCTCGTTAACCTATTGACATTTGCTGTCTTTTCACAAACTGATGCTCAGGATTACCCTCTCTGTTCAAAGAAGTTTCCACGATATTTGGTCTCGGCTGTTGAAAGTCCGAATGCATCGCGAAACATAATTGTCTGCACGAGGAACTACAAGGAAGGTGTACAGTACAGATACTTGCCGAGTCATAAAACTGAGAACCACTAAAGGCCCCTGATCAGGTGCTTACTATTGGCAATGGGATTATATCTGAGATCAGCATACCGGTACTTCAAAGGGCCTCAGATCAGTCGAGTAATAATGAATAATGACAAACGTTAGGATCGATACCCAGTGTCTTTTGCGATCACCTCTTACGAATCCCGGCATCAATTGATCTTGTCACGAAGGATCTCGTTACAAAAATAGTGGCAGTGTACGCGAAGCCGGGGGCAGCAACCACTATCGGTTTTGGAGATGATCCAAAGAGATAATTAAGGAAGGAGACAGTTCGACATCACAGATATAGAGAAATGTTCTTCCCGTGCATTACTGGTGAATTAGGTTAGAGAAGTACCAAGTCGTTCTTCGTGTCGGGTTGTTTCCGTGTTTTGGCGCGCTGGCCCAATGCTCGTTCCAGGATTATAGTAGCATTGTGACCGCAGCTCTCTGCCTAGGTTGGCCACCGAACGAGGAACGTTGCTGCTGCAAAGCTTAGGAGTACGTTCGAAAGCGTGGAATCACAAGTTGGTTTGTTTAGACCAGGTGGATTTCTCCAAGAATTTCACCAACAGGTACCCGCACAGTACGTCCATCCAATTCCCCTGACAGAGTACTTGCATACATGATGGTTCAGATCAGAGATACACTGCCTGCAACTGATCCTTCCGACCATTAACGTTCGAATACGTGCCTCAAGATTTCTGGGATCAACGGGCTCTTCTTGCTTCAGCTAAAGACCCTGTGATTACAGTTGGCGAAGGGAGGGATAACAGCTGTTCGCAAATTGCACGGCTCATAATGGATACCATGCCTAATATAGTATATAACACAAGGAATATCGCCAGTCGTGTAGCTCGTCCTCTTTTGGATACACCCTTGGAGGATTAATCAAACAAGTGTTATCTTGGGATGCAAGCACGAAAGGTAGGTGTTGTTTGTTGTAAGGATTCTGATGACAAGTAGGTAGCAAGTTTAGGTATATATTTGGTCATAGCCTTGTGGTTTTATGCCATGTATGTACTCTGACGAAATCATTCTTCGAGACCATGCCATGAGGATACGGGAAGGTTTTTGAACATCCAACGAAACACCGCACACGACACGCAAGAAGAAAAATCGTTAGCCCCGACTAATTTTCAGGTTTTCAACGCAGTAGTGTGCTTGGTTGTTTCCCCTTGTTCGACCTTCTTCATACAGTTTACAGCTGGAAAGACCATAACTTTTCAAGGGAAGTACTCCAAAAAACGTGATATCGCCCAGCGTTGCCTATAATGCACTTAAAACCGTGCGCGACCTTCGAAAGTCCGCCTCAAAAGGTGATGCATAGTATTTATACATGCTTCCCGAAATAGGTGGCTTGCATTGGAACTAACTTTTTCCCCCTTGTCCGTCATTAAAGGCATTGAAGTGTGTTGGTCAACCATGACTATCTCCTTTGTCCCTCCACCATAAGGCCTAGTTTCCCCTTATGACATCACTATTTCGGACACTCAGCGCCCCATTTCTGGAAAGGTATAGTCACCATCCATTATGTATATAAGCAGGGCAGCACAAAACGAAGTACGAGGGAAAATGGATGATTCAAATCAACCGGAGGCTGTTTTTCCGTTGTCAGCCAGTAAGCACACATTGTACGTGTACGTTATACCATGAAGCTAACATGTTAGCAACTGGTACACGGTTCGCCTACAAATGCATCACATTCGGGTGTCATCTGGTTTATCGGTAGTAATGCATCATTGCTAACGATCGTTTGCACAGCCATCGAAGGAATGATTGTGTTCATCAAGTCTGATAAATGTGCCAGTGACAACGATAAAATTAGGAAGGAGTGATGCATCCGAACATGCATGTCAGTGTGTAAAGAATACAATGGCAAATGCGTTACATTAGGGTTTCCTGCAGTTGTGGTGTTTTTTTACGTAAATGGTTAGGTGCCAGATTATATTTCAGACAAAATATTATTGTGCAGGTACGTGCATCGTAACTTCAGTTGAATCGAAGTGCAGTAATTCACTCTCAGACTTGAAATTTGAGTGGGTGTCCTATGATGCGCGTCCTCTACTGTAGTGATTGTCTCCGCTCTGGCCCAGCGTGTATCTTAATCATCTTTCCATCTTTCCGGCGGCAAGCCAATATCCCAAAATCCACCGAACGTGTCGATCAGTTGGTATCTCAATCCCATAATTCCAGTCTGATGTTTGTCAACATTGCAACATTACGGAGGCAAGCTCCGCCGGAAAGACCAATGATGCTGTTTAGTGATTGCAGTACGAAAAAACACAACCATTGAACCGCAGCTTATGATCCCAACCGATCATTCCACGAGCATGTATAAAAACAAAACACGACACACGCCTCACGAAACGAAGAAAGAAATGGCCGCCATTCGAAAAAAGGACGCGCCGTTGGGAAATACAACTGAACGATTTTCTCGGAGCATGTATAGAAGAAAGAACACGACACGTGCCTCGCGAAACGAAAGGATTGCTGCCATTTGAAAAATAGAACGCCGTAGGGAAATACAGCGAACAGTTTCTTTAGCAAACTACGGCCCAAACGGGAAATTCTAGCGAATATATTACCGTCGGGTAAACTTAAATCAGATCTTAATGACTGTTTTTGTGATGAATAATTTCTTCTTGTTTGGGCAAACAGACATTTTCTTGGCTTCATTTGGTTTTGTTGGACGTTAGAGTTTCAAACGACTGCCACGATTGTAATCAAAAGGAGGGTATAGTTGGTGTAATGTGGCCATCATGCAGTCATTCATAGAGGCTACACACCACTTATACCTTTTAAGCCATTTTCCTTCAGACATCAACTGCCATAATCCCAATATCTACTTGAACCTAATGTTTGCAGGGCAGAAAGACCTCACCCAGGGCATAAATCCATAGAATATTTGACAGGCTAGGTCATGACCATGATTATTTCAGGGTTTGAGGGTCTGACATTTTTGGGGTCGTTTTTGTCTTAATTTCACGCGTCCACCACGTTTCAGGGCTCGGCGGGTTTATTGGATCCTCAAATCTACGCCGGTGAACATATAAGCCTCAAAGTTCATCAGAATGTTCGCCAGAAACAAGTTTAATTTATGATATCTGTGGCTCTCATTGTGCGTCAGCTTTATGCATTATGGTATAATGCATAATAGTAGGCTACCTGGATGAGTCATCGCAGCGTCTTTCAGGTTCATGTATCTGTAGACGTACAATCTGTAAAAGATAATTTGAAGAATCAGACCCGGTTGTTCAAAAGCTCAAAGGTCACGTTATCGCTAACGGTTATGTTAAGTATCCTCAGGGCCGTTTATCTCTCAGTTAAACCCACTGAAATGTTCACGTTAAGACTTAACATCTCCGTTAAAGCTAACGTGGTTTTGAACAACTCGGCCCTGCACTCCAAGAATCTTACAGAAATTGTCATGTACATGAAGCAATACAAAAGAAAAATCGTACGTTAACTCTTGACCTCCACGGTTTGAACTTGTGTATAAGTAAACTTTCAGCGTGATCTAATTGTGGACATTTGCATCTTTACCCAGAATGTTCATCATGCTGGCTGAAGATTCTTTTTTTTCCCGCCATGTTGTCCACAAATAACGAAGAGGAAATTGCATTTCAGCACAGCTCACTGATATGTGCCTGCCAAGTACATCTCCACACATCACATTTACACAGAGAATCTACAGAGATGGAAATGTCTAGAAGATGCATAGTTCAGTTTTCAACTGGTGTTATTCGTTTATCTACCTGTTGCTATGGTAGTTATAGACGAGGTATCTCCCGGGTAACAGAGCAGTAGCATGTAAACGCATCTTGGAGAGACAAGACAGGGCATGCATTTATCATGGCAACGAAACGATGTTTATAATTTCTTTGCCAGACCGTAATCTCATTTGTGCATATAATCGATGGAGCCCTTTTTTGTATTTGAAAACTGCCCCTCCTTTGGCCATTGAGCCCTCTCATCAAATCCTGACTACACCTATGACTTTGAAGATAACCTCCTCAACGCTTTCGAGCCAGACTAAGCAGACATGTGACTGAACTCCAAATCAAGCTATAAAACCCGTAAGTTGCTCCCAGGACACCTCAGTCTTTTCGATGATGCACTGTAGATTTCCCAGAAGCTTGGCGTTTTGGTTGGCGGCCCAATGAAATGATTGCTGTTATCGTATTGAACAAGACAATGAGCTAATAAAGCGAAGGGAGCCTTGCGTTTGGATTGAGTGAGATAAGGCCAGGTCCAACTCCCAAGCTTGAACTATGATAATAATGCTATGAGCTTTCAGGCTAAGACTATGGATGATTTGTATGCAGGTGGAGAAGCCTGACGTTTTCCAATAACCATTCACCACGCCAAGCAGAATTTTTAGAACAATTTGCTTCTATCACATTGTTCAATTGCATCATTCAGCTCAGCATTTCAGGAGTGAAACCGTGAACCTCTTCTTCGTTTTCAAAGATAAAAAGGTAAATGTTGCACGCCTCCTAAAAAACAACCCATCAGTATTATTTGTTGGCACTACATAAGCTTAACCTCCTGTAAGATGTTTTGCCTTCTGAGCAAAGCCACGTCAACAGACAAAATGGGGTCCCACTCTCCAAACCTCGTCATTGCTTTCATTTGCTAAAAGTCCTCCTTGCACGGTTCAGGAGCGTACCATGACTATCCCGCATTGAATGGAACCTACTCCCCTCATTGGTATATTGAATGTATACCCTTGGGGAAACAAACATACCAATCCATCACCATGTTGATTCTCTAGATCATCGTGCTGGTAGGACGTGATAAAAATGGCCGCCATTAACATGATATTCATAATCCTAATGGCTCTGCTGACAGCTTCTGGCGAGATCGCTGCAATGAATTGTTTGAGAACCAATCAAGTTGCGCCGTTACGGATTCCGGCCGCCATTAAAACTGCCGAGTCGTCCACTTGCATTCCATCACCTGGTGATATATCGCTAGCCGTCCGCGTCTGATATCAAATATTCGTCGGCGGATAAAGAATGAAAGTGGTTCCGAGGGATATGCGGCTCATTGCGTTTTTAGCTCGCCTGTCGAGTCACAGAAGTAAAACTCACAAATTGTACTGATAGTGGCCCGTTTTATCACTATTTGTCCTGAACTTTCTTAATAATTATGATATCATATGTAGACATCTACAACATAAAAAATTTCATGAGGAAAGCGTTGAATGTTGAACAGATGGTTTCGTTATTCTCCAAAGAGAAAATACTTGAAGTGCTATATTCGCCTTTAATTCTCATTTTCTTAATGGCAGCGTTAACCCACAAGCGAAGCAGTGCAAAAGAAAACTGTCTCAGGTCTTTTGTCCAAGGGCCAAATTTCCTAAAGCGCGAACATGTATTGGGTTTCTAAAGATCCACCATTTTCATCGATGGAAAAAATGTAATCTGCTGCTATTGTCATTTTCTAAATGGCAGTTTTAACCCCATGACACTCCTCGATATACAGAAAGCTATTGGGGAAGGACCGCCGTTGACATCGTCGTTTGAAACCCCTGGCAACGCACACATACCATCCCGTTTCGCCCGTTTAGAGCTTATAAAGACTACAGTGTATATGATTTTCCCCCGTATCCTTTCGGAAACGAGACAATAGCGTGTGCCAAATGAATATCCCGCAAAATTTATATAAGCTGTATAGCTAATCACACTAGGCACGGTATCGTAATATCATTAATTAGTAAATTATTACAAATGGTTTTATGATTTCAGCCTATACAGCCTGAAAGTGGTCTCAGACGCCAGAAGAAATAATACGGCTATCAACAAAATTAGTTTTGGCGTCAATGAGGTTAGGCCTTTCTTGCAGTCATGTATCATAAAACATTACGATAAGATATTTTATCGAGGGAGGAGAAAACACTTTACGCCAGATGCAAAATAATAGGATAGTGTTCAATGACCACTCTTAAGAAAACGACGATGTTAGAACAACATTCGGCCAACTCAAATTGGCCAGCAGGTTATATAGACAGGATGCGTTTTTGTTTCATCAATATCCGTCCATTACAACTAACTACAGCGATTTTATCTATTGATTTAAATGCCGCGCAGTGGATATTTTCTTCGTCTGAAATATGCTAATTTTTGCAATGGTGTCACAAAAAGAAAATAACAAATCTAACATGTTTTTTTCTTCAAAACGTCTATTTTCAATTTGGAAACGTGAATCAAAAATGCCTGTAATTCAGTTCCCCATTTGATCGTCCTTCTTGGCAGACTCTTCCCGCTTACCGTGTATGCAGGAAAATCTGGACGAAATTATCTCATGTTTCTGTTATCACCGATTCTAAAGTTATGATCAGTTGATATTTTCATTTCTTCAAAGGGCATTCCACGCACTTCTTATTACCATCCACGTCACGGTTTAATTCAGGATCACAGCCGATCACATTCATCATGATATTTTCAAGAGATATGTCATGATTCCACAATTATCTTTGTCATTGCATCTCGTGTATGACGAACGGCTAAATGAAACGTTATTGTTAAAGGGGCACGCCGTTCGTAATTACTGGTTGTGCAGGAAAATAGAAATGCAGTTATACACAATGCCGTAGTGCTCTTACAATGTATTATGCACACGAATTTACTAAACTTGGTGTTACATGTATTAGTATCTGTGTGTCTCCCTACGCAACGGCAATGCTCTACGTATATACGTGATAGGAAATTTTCAATTCAGTTACGAGTTTCAAATTTTTAACGATTATAGTTGACCGCGCTATCAACTTACGAATTCGCAAACGATTTTTAACTTGCAGTCTTTATTAGAAGGTCCATTGCCGTAAAGGAAAAGAGAAAACACGCTGAATTAACCATGATATGTCAACTGTTGAATTCCCTCGACTCACAGGGCAGCCGCAGCAGAATTAACATCTTTCTATAGCAATTAGCGCTGAGGAACGTGAACCAAATACTGGATCTAAGAAGCAGTCGGCCACTTTTCCACCATTTTCAATCCAGAGCAAATGATCACAACTTCGCCTGGTTCTAATTGGATATAGAGATGTGTGAATGCAGGCTATGCGCACGATTGTTTCTTAATGGTGTAGCATTTGCAGTTTTAGCAATCAAGTTTGCATTTCTTTGCAAAGAATGGAGTTATTACTTCGATGAAATGAAATGTGTCTGGGGAGTTATTAACGCTGTTGTTCACAATAATTTCATTCAGATCTTTTTATGAAGTATGAAATTACGTCTCAAAAACAATATGTTACGTCAAATTCGTTGTCGACATACACTTCGTCGATATCCCATCCCGCCTTGGAGGAGGAATACTCCCTGGAGAAAATCACCTCCAAGTGCTGAGCGAACGCTGGAGAAAAAGAACTTCGTCGACAGTTTTGATAACATCGACTTCATCCCGCTTTTAATTTAGGCTTACATTGGTCGTATTTATTCATTTCGTATATAAATGCATTTACATATCATACACTATCTTTATGAAATAGACGAACAAAACAACGGAGTTGCCGGAAGATCAAGAAGGTGACTGTGAGAGGCTTGTAAACGACACTTTCCTTCCAATTTAAAGCTGAATCTTCCACAATCCGAATCGCGTGGCCTGAACTCGCCATCTGGTTTGATGTGCGGTCCCATCTACACAGCATTCCCTAAGGGCGATTGGTAATCTTGCAACAGCTTCAACCTCTTCACAGCATCCCCTGGTCTCCTCGGATGATTTATCATTGATCATAATTGCCTTACGAGTCAACGGGCAACAGATTAGAACGCCAGTCGAGGTATCCTTGAGAGGGCTTGGTGAACCGCCCTGGTATTTAGTTGGATCAAACCGCCTTGCGCGTCAACGCACACCAGCTTAGGACGACGGAGTTTCTGATCCATCGCAAAATTATTTTCAGGAATCCGTTCATAATCTAAATAGGATGTCAGTCAAGCAAGAATCTTAGCAGCGTCTTTCTGCGGGTAATCCACCGGCTCTCGAATGTCCCGACGCGTATCCCACGCATTTCAATCGAGTTACCGATACATCCTTTCCTTGTTCCCGTCAATGACCCAACGGGAAAGAAACGAGTTGCCGCTAAATATACCGAACACTTAAAATGTTGCTTAGCACACTGACGCAGATTTTTTTGTCGTGAAGTTATCGGAAGCGTGACGGAACACAGCACACTCTTAAAATGTATTAGTAAAAACACATAAATTTGAAGTTCCTATTGCACCAATTGTGAAATTTGTAAAAACCAACGATTATTGTAGCTGTTCTAGCTGAAAAAATGTAGTAAAAACTTCCATTAAAAGAGTTAAGAACTACTGTTTTGAGTGTTGAAACAACTAAGTTCCCAGTCGATGCAATAGAAACAACCAGAGTAGTAAAATAGTTATTTTAACTGCGTAATTTTATGAGCGCAGGAAGTGGGTGAACCATCTGCATACTCTAACATACGATAAAATAATTTGTTTACACGTCTATTGATGCAAATCGTACTAAATTTATAAGATATTCCGAATACTCTGCCGTCATTCAGTCATTCCTCCAATTCCCTTAAGAACCATATTGAATGACATCTTATGACAACTTATATCTGATACCATAAAACTGATCATGTTGGCTATTAGATCAAATCCGGAAACAGTAGGAGTAAGGTTTCTATTATCGTAGCAAATTGGATTTGTATCCATGTCTTATGACTGACATTCCCAGGAAGACACTTGTTAAGAGTCCCGGCCAGAGCCAGCAAAAACTCCGGACACATATTTGAGACGATGGTGTGATTGTTGTGAATTCAGTCCAGTCATTCGTGATCAGAATATCTCATGATAATCTAGCTAAAATTGTCAAATGACATCCCGCAGCTGCAATCAGTCCTTTGCGGTTGTCCTCGGCCACTTGACCTTATCAAGGGCGCGTTGTCATTGGTAATGGAGTAGTTTCACCGTACGGGGGTCCGAGTACGGCCTGTTTTATGTCGGCACGTATTGTGCTCAGTAGGTTTGCGTAGTGCCGTCCTTGTCAGGGTTTGTTGGCCTTCGAACCATTAACAGCAAAGTCTAGTGCCTTCTGAGTAGCTGTGTCGGGGTCCATTCGTAAGTGACCATCTTCGCTCTGGTGTATGGAGTCATGCAATTTTCACTTTTATGGTAACTCGTGCTTTATTGTGAGTGGTACACAGATGCCCCAGTCAATCAGGAATCCTGATCAAGCTCAATGTGTCATGGCGCTGATGTTGTTTAAGCTAGAAATGCTGTTATCGGTATTGGCTGCTCATGTTTCATTACGATTGACATTTTGGTGTTATGGCCATTAGATTTGCATCCGTCTGGGATTCCGGATTCCTGTCTAATTTGCCAGATATACTGGCATAACTTTTGTTATCCAGTATAGGCTGTTAGCTATTCTATATTCTTGGTAGCCCATTGAGTCAATGACAGATCCAAAGTGTATCCTGGCGGTGATTGAGCGAACTGTATTTCGTCTCGCATGTTCACCTTACGGTCGGCTTTTTTGTGCGCTCTCAGGTAATTATCTCCGTTTTTTGCCTATTTCTCGCTATTTTAGATTTTCTATACAGCTATCCCGTTTCTAAGTTTGTGCTCGTCCTTTTGCCAAATTTAGAGTTCGGTAAGGGCTATTATAAAGCTATAGTGAAGGTTCCAAGTTTTAGGTTACTTGGCAGTTTGGTTATTTGGTATAGCGGCCATTTCGGTTTGGTCATGTATACAGAGGTATAGGAAATGCATAGGTAAATGCATTATGGAAATAGGTCTGCTAGGGCAGCAAAACATTAGGTTTTACATTATGTAACATATCGAGGGTTGGGTGCGCACATGCGCTTTCCCGTCAAGCTCGCCGCGTGATTCGTGTTACGTGACACGCCCTTTTGTGCACGCCGGAGATCCTTTGTTAACTGGCTTTTACACCTTTCAACTGGTTTTATAATCCCATTCATAATCTCTGGGCGTGAGTTTAAATTCAGGTCTGGTGGCAATCTTGTTTCACTCCCTTCTAGGCCGTGGCTAGATTGCTTCGCTCCTAGAAGTTTTCTGTCATGGCTTCCAATAACATATTATTGCGGAAAAGGCACTCATTAGTGGGCAGAGATTTGCTGCCCATTTTGAAGCTTCTCGCCCGTTTCAAGGACGACGACCTCCCGGACCCACTGGCTCGTATACGCCTCAACCGCCCTACCGAACAATTGGACGTCCCCGACATAGCAGTAGCCTTTCAGGAACTCACGGGTGAAGATGCGGTAGATTTTTTCAGAATGTCAGGTCGAGAAGATTCGGTAGGCAACTTCCGCCTGCTGCTACATTCTGCCATTGTGGTTGCGAACGAGTATGGACAGCCCGTTGGACAACAATTGCATGAAGACGAAGCACCAGTAGCCAAAGCCCCTCGCCTCGACCGTCAAGAACAGGATGAGGAAACCGCGCCGCGTTTACGGGAACGAATTCTAGAACTAGAAAAGAGAGAAAAGAACCGAAAGGCAGAACCGGTGGAGGCAGTCCTGAGGAAGGTGAGGAATTTATCCTTACAAGTAAAGCCCAACGTTACCCTCATCCTAGCCACTTTAGACGAACTAGTGGCGTGCGCCAAGGACCAAGATCACAAAGATTTGCACCTCTTTTACGAGCTCGGCAAACAAGCTGAACGTTTCAAAGATACTGTTGATATCCCCACTTTTTGTCTTTCCGCATTGGGTGGAGGCCAGTCTGACGTAATAATGAAAGCTTTAGCCAAGTGCAAAAAGGCCAAAAAG
This sequence comes from Lineus longissimus, assembly GCF_910592395.1. Taxonomy (NCBI): domain Eukaryota; kingdom Metazoa; phylum Nemertea; class Pilidiophora; order Heteronemertea; family Lineidae; genus Lineus; species Lineus longissimus. The sequence goes on from NC_088322.1 coordinate 9,390,164, forward strand.
TTGGTAAAAAAGCCGCTTCGTTCCAGGTCACAGTCTCCACCGGTTACCTCTTCTGCCGTATCCTCATCCCCCCTTCAGCATGTTTACGCGCAGCCTCCCCCACCTCCCCAGCATCAGTTTGGCTTTGGTGGCTATGGTGCCGCTTACGGTCAGGGATATGGCGGGGGTTATGGGTACGGCAGAGGTAGAGGTCGCGGCAGGGGTTATGGCGGTTATGGTTATGCTAGAAATAACCCGGGCCCATGTAATTTTTGCGGTGAGGTTGGGCATTGGTACAAAGAATGTGAAAAGATGAAGTTGGCAAAGGCCCAATTTGACAACAAGAAATAGGTCTAAGGTAAAATAGTCCGGTACGCTAAGTGGTATAAGTGTATTGTTTAGAAAACCGTTAATAAGTAAAGCAATTTTGATTTTGAACATCTTCCTCTCTCTCAGCTCAAGGGATCTTACCCCTTGCGGACCTAGTTCGCGCGAGCTGTGAGTTAGGAGAAGTTCTCCCTTTGATAGTCTGATACGCCTGTAATGAGATGTTTCTACATTTTATTTTGGTTCTTGCAGGAATCCCCCCCTACTATCTCACTGGGGCACTTTAAGCCAGAGATTCCAGAATGGGAATATGCGGTGAAATTTAATCCAATTGCTGCCGAAAAGGTCAAGAGGTTACAGGCGTCTTGGACTACCATTGGGGAAACTTCTCCTGACTTCACAGCTCAACAATTCAAACTCAATCAGGTTGTAAATGATGTATTACTTCTACAAAAAACTCCGGTGCCTTTGGACACTTTGCCTTTAAGGGACCCTGAACACTTTGTCGCTGGACAATTGCATCAAAATATTGAACTTTGGAGTTCCATAATGAACGATTTCCCAGAGAGCGAGATGGTTCACACTTGGTTGGAAAAAGGGGTTGACGTGCATTCTTTCTTTAGGCCATTTAAGGGTGAATTCAAGGGTCAGAAATACAATTCAAACGAACCCCCAGTTAGTTTTTTTTCCTAACTCTGTCCATTGTCAGAAACAAGCTGCTTTTATTTCCGAAACCTTGAATGATAGAATCAAAGCAGGTTCAGTCAGAGTTTGGGGTAAAGTTGGGGAGTGTCCGCCCCCTAAAGTAGTCATGCCCTTGGTAGTTGAACCTTCAAAGCCGAGATTATGCAATGACCAGAGATTCCTTAACCTGTGGATTAAGGATTCTCCCTTCACATTAGATACATTGAAAGAAGTACCGCGATTGGTACACAAAGATGCTCTCATGTTTGCCACTGATGAGAAATCGGGGTATGACCATATTAAATTATCGCAAACTTCGCAAACGTATTTTGGCATGGAATGGGCAGGTTGGTACCTAGTTTGTACGACGCTTCCGTTCGGATGGAAATCATCGGCTTATGTTTATCAAACTGTAGGCTATGCAGCTACAACCTTCTTAAGACATTTGGGGATCCCAACCATCCAGTATATTGACGACAGATTCTACGTGGTCCCTAAGAATATTGACGCGTCAAGCATTCCTTTGCTTTGGGTCTTTTTGGTATTATATATCCTTACAGAACTAGGTTACACGTTCTCCTTGCCAAAATGTGTTTTGCAACCTATGATGGCGCTCAAGTCCTTAGGGTTTCTAGTAGATTCTAGCAGGCAGGCGTTTCTTCTGCCATCTGATAAGAAACAGAAGTTTAAGGTTTTGCGCGAGGAAATTCTTCGTCAGCCCTTCGTCAGCCTTAAAACGCTACAAAGATTCGCGGGTAAATGCATTTCTATGATGTTGGTTTTTCCGGCCGCAAAACTATTTACGAGAGAGTTGTTTAGCGCAATAGCCAAAGCTTCGAAAAACAGTAAAACCATCCCAATCTCTGGCCCCCTACGGGACGAGATACAATTCTGGGCATTTTTGGATGATTGGCATGGGTATTTTTCTTGGAGACCAGAAAAACATTTACATTACGCTCTGGCTACTGATGCTTCGGGATATCGCTATGGCGCGGTCACTCTATCAGGGCCACAGCTTGGTCATACTTTAGGTGATTATTGGGCTGCAGATGATATAAGGCCGATTCATGTCAAAGAGGCCGACGCCCTCTATTCTTCCCTCTTAGCATTGAGTACAAATATAAAAGACCACCGGGTAGACGTTAAAGTAGATAACACAAGCCTAGTTTCGTCGTGGAATAACAAGGGTTGCAAGGACAACGCCTTAAATGAAATGCTCATAAAATTGTTTCATCTTACTCAGCAATTAAATATTGATTTACGTTTGCAGTACATTTCTTCGGCAGAAAATCCAGCAGATGCTCCTTCTAGGGCGATTTCAGCTCAGGACACTATGTTGGCAAGTGAAAAATGGTTCCAATTGGAGTTACTCTATGGCCCGCACGGAGTAGACCTCATGGCATGTGACTCAAATGCAATGCGTTCAATACAGGGCGATGTTTTGAGACATTTTACCCTGCACCCTTCACCTCTGTCAGCGGGTCAAAATGTTTTCGCCCAGGAAATAGCTAAGGAGCTAAATCCTTACGTTTTCCCACCTATCGCTGTCATTCTACCCCTTATTCAGTTTTTGATCCAGCAGGAAATCCCAGTTTGCACGCTTGTGCTACCCATGACGTCACCCGCGCCAATATGGTGGCCACTATTAAAGCCCAGGATAATTTCACAGGTTTGCCTTGGGGTTAAAGGAGAAAAGGGCGTATTATCCCTCCAAGCAGGGGTTCATCAGAGATAACGTCGGTTTGAGATGGCCATTAATGGCTTTTCGAATTAGCTGCACATCATAATGTGCGATATCCTTCGAATATACTCTGTGGATGACGCTTTAATCTTGATTATTTCAGAAAATCAGCGTTGACATGGGGGCAATTGACAAGCGGCTCCAGGAGTTGGATAAGGCGGCTTCCGCAACCCCCCTTATGAAGAAAAGGCAATCCCTAAAAAACGAGCTGTTGCAATTTTTGGCACAACTGCCTAAGAGGCCAACCCTGGAACGGGTTTCTCCAAAAGATCTAACACGATTTTTAGTATGGAAAGACAAAGCCGGTAGGACACAGATCCATAATGCTTCCTGTATATTCCTCGGGCATCATGGTAAATTCCACTGTGGGTGTCCTACCCGTCTTGCCTTCGGTACGTTAGAAGGATTAGTCCGGTCCCTGAAATCCATTATTTCTGAAGAAACCGACAGGGGCAGCACGTGGGATATTTTCTCCGGGGTTGGGAATCCGGCTGATTCACCTCCTGTGAAATCGTATTTGAAGTGTGTCAAACGAGAGCAAGGTTTCTCGCACGTAGTTGCCAAGCAGGCAAAACCCTTGTTCATGGATAAGCTTCAAGCTATTTCAAAATATATCGATAACCAGATTAAAAGACCAGATCTATCCCTTAGGGAGCAATTCGTTTTGTCCAGAGACCAAGCTTTTCTCAAGATGCAGTTCTTTGCCGGGGATAGGGCGAGTGATTTGGGAATTTTAAAAACACAGGAAGTTAAACGCTTACCCGATGGATCAGGTCTTGTAATCTCTCATTCCCATGGGAAATCGTTTTCGGTAAACAAAGTGAATACCTTCATTGTTAAAGAATGTCCAAATCATCTTATTTGCCCGGTAAAGGGAGTTCAGCAGTATATCTACAAGGCACAAACCTGGGGGGTGGATCTTACGGTCGGATATTTATTCCGTCCAGTCTCAGAAGCCGGTGTAGTGTTGGATGCGCCTATTTCGTACAGTGCAATTTACGATAGATTAAAGATTTATCTAAATACATTGGGGATCAACCAGGGTGAGACCCCTCACGGCTTAAGAGCCGGCTGCTCCATTACTTTGCTTCTGTCGGGGGCAGCTTCAAGCCCGGCGGAAGTAATGTCTCATGTTGGTTGGTTCACAGAGGCATCAGCAGAGTACTACAGTCGGTCAGATATTTTGGTAAAAGCGGCTAATGTGTCCGAAGCCCTGGCTGACAGTTCTCGTCGGCCAGAAGCGGTTAAAACACTTTACAGTAAGTTTGGCGATGTTGATAATTTCCCAGCAGCGTTCCCTTGAGCAGATTTCGATGTATATTTTTTTGCATTTTCGTATTGTAATTATTGCATGATTGTGTTGGTTAGAGTGTGGCCTCGCCTTTTCGCTACATGCATCATCATACTAAAACCATACCGTGTAATCTTCTGTGGAATTTAAAATACAGTGTTGAGTTCTTATAATAAAGCAATGTTAGAATTTAAGTTACAATTTCTCGTTACCTCATTTTCGAATTCCGGACTAATTAGTCCCTAATTAATAATTAATTATGGCGGATTAATTAGTTAATTTTGTTTAAGTATTGGGAAAGGAGTTATGAAGTAGGGCATGTTTCTCCGGGATGGTTGAGAGCCCGGGCGTGCGCGCCTGTACATTTTCATACCCCAACACTTAAATGTGAAGATCATACACAAGCCTGGAGACACTTTGGGTATGTGCAGATCCAAAGTGTATCCTGGCGGTGATTGAGCGAACTGTATTTCGTCTCGCATGGACACCCAGAAGGAAGACAGTTTGGCGTGTACAGGTTAATGTAAACCCTGTGTACGATGGCAGGCTCTGGAGCCACTGCAGTGGATTGGCTTTCCCCTCCCTCCCCGCCCTAGTATCCGGATTGCTTTAGAGCCGTGTATGTATCTTCGCGCCATTACATTTTCATACCCCAACACTTAAATGTGAAGATCATACACAAGCCTGGAGACACTTTGGGTATGTGCAAGTCCAGAATAGACCAACAGATTCACATATCTATGGGTTCCTGATTCGACTTCGCAATGGTGGTAAGATTTTCATGATGCAAGCAAAAGTTTTGCTCAGCGCATAGAATTCGTATTCGGTGAACCAGACCATAGTCCTTGTAGAATAAATGTCATTAACCAAAAAAACGAGCCCAGCCAGCCATAAAAACGCCACTTCAGCGAAGCTAGCCATCGTAATACCATTTCGTCTTCCGGTACCACCACAAGCCGCCAATCCGCCAATCTGTCTTCAGCTTTTCATAAGAAGTGAATGTCATTGGTGCAGCAATTTGCCCGGCCAGCGTGATTTGCGGTGGCACTTTTTTCGATTCGCAGTTCCAAGAAATAATGATGATATATAGCGTGATAAGTTCTCCAAGGGTGCAGATTTATGAATTGCCTGCTACGTAGAGCAGCTGTGGCTGACAACGTATCTTTACCTGGATTGTGTGGTGCCTTGGAGAGAAATAATAACTATAATGGCACTTAATCAAAATGGCGGCCGCGCACCGTGAAGGAATCAACGTGATAAGAAACAGAACTTATTGATCGCATTTCTCCTGTGTGGTATAATTGTTGTTGACATACATCTCGACAATAACTTTCAAAAGTCGCTATAATGGCTGAAGTACGCCCCAGTACGAATCTTGGGATGGCAGGTAAGGCCAGGTAAGATCGTCGGCCGGACCTTTTCTTGAAATCGAGGCAGCGCGACACAATTCATTTTTGTTTTATTGATAGTTTCGTCGGAGTCAACACATTCAAAGGAAAATACGTATAACGGAAGTGATGTCAGCACGAACTGTGCAGCGTGGTCTGATGTGAACCTTGATGAAGTTGCGGCGGAAAAATGTGAAATAAAAGGAAGTCATTTCGGAGCGGCGGCCAAATTCGGGGCGGGCAGGGACTAGAATTTATTTTTTCAGTTTTGACCGGTGTGACAGCGGATATAGTCCCCCTGGAGTCATAGCCCGGTAGCATTGTATTTGATCAATTAAGCAGTATGATCTATTGTACCGCTAACCCTAACCAAAACATTTAGCAATGCGGGCTGTTGTTACACGGACTATCAGCCCTAGGACTGCTATCCCTTGCACACCGGCCTAAAACAACCTCGTCACGTGAATTATGCTTGTCAACGAATTTGTAGATTTGTAGTTTTATAGCATGACATCGACCATAGAGGGATGGTGCTTTATTGTACATGTTTGTCTCACTCGAAGTAAATCAAGTGGAAATTGGCTCCCATTTAATTAAGTTTGATACATCAACGTGGAACAGGTTCTTTCTGACTCGAATGACTAATTTCCGAGAGTAAATGAATAGCATTAAGTGAACATTTGAATGGTGCTTACACTTTTATGGGTTGTTTTATGTGTAAGAGAACCATCTTGTTGTATTACACTACATTCATGACACCAGGTTATTCAGTACACCCTTGATTAGGATGAAAGCCATCATGTTTTTATGACACATTTTGGCATTAGTTTTCGCAAGAATTTATCCATCTTGGTTTTTTAGCTCACCTCTGGGGAGCTTATACGATACCGTGGCGTCCGTCGTCCGTCTGCGTCCGTCGTCGTCCGTTAGCATAGCACGTTTCGTCACCGCTAGGGCTAGATGGCTAAAACTTGTTGTGATGGTAGCTTCGGGCAATATGCCCAGAGGTATTTTTCTTTTTTCGCAATATGACCTACATTCTGGCCTCCAGGCGGCCATCTTTGAAATTGGTTTTTTCCACTTTCACCCATTGCAGCAATACATTTACCATTTACCATTAACCTTGACATTTCAGTAAGCACTATTTGATGATGACGCACTTCCTGTCGCGGGTGAATACATGTCTCGGCCCTTGTGGTCGTGGGGAGGAGGAAAGCCCGCCTTAATGCTCGAACAAATATCAATCACGAGCACAAACAGAGAAGATGATATCAAAGAGGAGATTGTGAATTATATTTGTATTCATAATGCCACTCCTCGACGTATCGGAATACGACGGAAGTATGGCCATTGGAGATGAATTATGGATAAAACGATTGCAGTAGCTCCTCAGACCTGATCCTTGCATATTAAACAACATGTCCTGACAGGTAGTTTTGTTGTAGCCGCAGCCTGTGGCTCGTCTGGAGATCAACTGGACAGATTTCAATTATTAACAGTTCCTGGCCTTGAATAAGGTGGTGATTGTCGGCTACGTCACGTACCTCGGCCTTTTAACGGCTCCAGGTACGCTAGTACCAGGGAACCACAAAGCTCGAATGTACGCAATGTATTTCACGACCACTCATTTATGAATACGTAGGGATTCATTGCGCCAATATGTATAGTTAGTGTATCATTTATTCATCTGGGAAAATGTCGTGCCTAAAAGGGTGAAGATCCCCCGAGAAATAAGTTCTGTATGTAAAAGTGTACAGAGAAATGGCACCTGGCCTTGAGTAATTGTGTTTGAATCCGTACATGTATGTTCTATGATAGAGGGCATAATTATGTACCTAAGCGTGTTAAATCAGGTATCTATTCATTGATACACCTCAAAGCTAAAACATGTCGCACGAGACCAATCTCTATGAGAAACAGTCAATTGTACATTAGGAGGAGATTGCATATTCTGTCTGAGTGATCTGTATTCATGATGGCACACGCCATATGTGGCAGTCATCCGGGCGAGGTTGATGAGTTTTTGATGAGGAGGACAGGGGTTGCTGCCTTGATTTGATCTTGACATGCACCGTTGGTCTTGACGACTGGAACGGCAGCCTGGCTATTGACTACCTTAAAACTTAATTCAACCGACTATGTGGCTAATTTCCTGGGAGAATATAAAATCTTACCTTTAACGGTTGAAGCAAAACTTACTTAAAACTTAATACCGACTACATGGCTGATTTCAGAGGGAATTTAAAAACCTGACTTTAAGATTAGCTTACCTCTGGGAGATTACAGCCTGAACTTTATGATACTGTCACAACAATAGCACAATGTTGGCAACTTAGCAATGGTAGGATTTTTTAAAGTCGAAATAGAAGGTAGGGTTCTGCTGAAAATACGCTGGATAAATGGCTAATTTATCTTATTTTTGGACTTTAGCATTTAATAATTTATATTTCTTGATCTTTCATAAATATCAAGAGTTCACTTTCAGAACATTATCTGACAAATCTGGCTTTTCTTCTATTCTTCGCATTACATGGAACGAAATACATTTTTGCTTCTACTAATAATGCCTGAACCCTCTCTTCGTATAACCTTAACGTATATCACATTACCTGATGAATTGTAAATAAGATAAATAAAGGAATACGTGCATCACGTCAACTGCCTTTGATCAAAGGAAGGCTGGGGATCCATTCCTTTGTGATCATTGGAACGAAACAAGGCCCTAGAGAGCACGTTTACCAATACACGATATGCCATTCTATTCAGGTACTCTGTCCGTATTCTCTGATCTCCCATGTGTGTAGCTTGGACGATGAATGTGCCGTGTCATCGGATGCTTTGAAAAAATGTCAGATATTTTCTACAATACTAAAGCGAGATCTTTACCATAAAGAATTACACTTTCTATAGTTGGAGGTGGATATTGCTTCCAATACCAACGATGAGGTGCTTGGATGTTTTGTAGACAGATGACAACCAATATCGGTATTGTCCTATGTAGCTGCGACGAGTGTAGCTTGGATATCAAATAAACGTAGAACATGCCCAGACATTGGATACCTAAACTATCAGATGTTTTCAAATGCACGAACCCATAGTATTCTTTCTTTATTTGGAGAACGGTATTGCTTGCATCGGAATGAGTGCCGTGAGTTCAGTTTACATCGAGTCTGATGCTGCCGCAGTGGAAATCTTATCGATATACTGGGATTATCTTTCAGCTTCCCATCACATGATGTTTCTTCCACGTCTTATGTTACGTCAAACAAATCGGGAATCGTGGAGAACGAGGAAGATGTAGAGGAAATGATTGTGTATCAGCACGCACCCATGGCTGTGTACAGATCTGTCAAATCTGAACATTGGGGCGAACATTAAATGAGCCAAAGAATGTTATAACACGATTCTACTCTCAGTTTTACTTAACCGTAAAGGAAATTCTGTACACGAGCGGCCTGTGTGACCGACATCTCGTAGCTATTGTCGCATTGCTCTCTCCTACCGCCAAGTGTAGTCCAAGTGTCCAAGTGTCAATACGGCTGATTAAAAACTAACGATCGTCCTCCAGTCAGGCCACCAATAATATTAAGAATTTTTCATTATCCGACCCACTTGTGTAATACCAAACGAACATAAATTCGGCGATCACACATTTGGGAAACTGTGACGCTACTACAAGTGTCAACAACCATCACGGTTAACATCTGCATTGGTCAGAAGCTTAACTAGTACCACCAAATTCGCTGTCAAAGTCAAAACTGGGAGCACACAGAAGTCAATGTTTGCAAGATTATGTTGCAGAATCTTCAAAATCCATCTTTTCAACAATACCATCGTATGTCTACGCATTCCTCTTCTTCTATATTCTTTATTTGCATTCGCTCGTATGACTTGGCCACTTCAAAGGATGTCTGTATCGTGGGTCCCAGCACGGTCCATTGAGGCCTTCTGGGGGAAATAAGGAGTTGTCAATGTTCGATACCCTTGAGCTGGTGAAAAGTAAGAGTGGGTGACACTTGAATAAACCCAAACTTTGCAAAATATCGGCACAGTAATTTTCGCATAGCGGTCCAAAAAGACTTCTGAATAATGCTATACATGTACTCATTAATTTCCACGATCACAAGGGGCATTACCGAGAACAAAATACAAATTGCTGCGCTGGCAGAAATACTAGCGTAATTCGTTCAGCGATTTATCGATCTGGGAGGATGGTGTTACAGCAATAGCAAGAAGGAAGCAGCAGGTACTGGTTGCCAAGGAAGAACAGGTTGAGACTGGTTCTTGATGCTGTGAACTGCCGATTTTTTTGGCGGATTTTGTCAATAATCTACATGTATATTCGCGAATTCAGAATAAAATTCTCAAACCTTTTTTTATTGGTAAAACCGAAAACAATATTACAATCCACCATTTTATTTTTTGGGAGAAGTTGCGAAAAAAACAGGCGCGAAAACTGTCCGGTTTCCAGAATATATAGTATCATGAATTGATATAACTAGCCACCAATGTATGACTAGTAGGAGCCGAAAGGCACTGGTGATAATTACAAACCATTGATCTGAAATAACGGAATAACAGCCATGCGAAGAAATGAGTTGTTTGTGCTGGATTGGCCGCAAACAAAAATGAACAGCGATACGAAGAAATGAGCAGCTTGTGCTGGATTGGCCGTAGACGAAAGGTGCCGGAGCCGCCGTAAGGCACTCACTGTAATAACGGTATAGCAGCAATTTACAAAGAAAAAACCAGTTTGTTCTGGGTTGGTCGTAGACGAAAATTGCCGGAGCCCCCGTAACGCAGTGGTACTTATGACAAACCGTTGGTGTGAGATTATGGTATAAAAGCGATGCAAAGAAAATACTAGCAGTCTGCTCTGGATTGGCCAAGGACGAACATGCTGAAAGTATTTGTTGATATGTTGGAGCAGGGATTAATTGCTAGCCACTCGAACGTCAGAACTGCAAGGTAGCGGTCTCAATTACATACCATGAAGAAGACCGGAGCAGACAACTGGGACGTCCGAGTAGTTTGTGACATGATGTCGCTTGCCACCCCTTATTTTCATCACAAGTATACAGAGGGAGGGGCCTGTAAAAACGTATGATACTCACAAGGCATTGATCCCATTATCAACGTGGTCTTCATATCATATACCTACAAAGAATGTCGCTAATAAAAACTGCACATTATTTTGCAGTATTTACGCTTTTATCTTCGCTTTACTTACACCTGCGCTGCCGTGTAATTTAATACAGTTTCGTGTATCATCAAAATGCAAATGCAAAAAATTCATCAGCGAAAATTGATATAAGGAAGATAAACTGCAGATCGTTGGGCGTAAATGCATGATTAAGAGAAAATTGACCCAGTCGATACGGCCCCCTTGTAGCTGACACTCCGTATACGTGACAAAAACTTTTTTCTCACTGTTTCGTTCTGTAATATTTCTGACAGACTATTCAAATTAATCGTTACAGGTACAGTATATCATTGTATGTTGAGGCATTATAATCGCCTGCCCGTCGTAAGTAGAAAATATAAAAGATATTCACCGTTTGTCGGATTAAATGTAACCTATTACCGGACGTAAACGGCCATCGCCGGCCCTCGAAGCCGAAACTGAGGACTATGTTGTTGTTTTTACTTATCCATCTTGCCTGTAATCAATGACTGATTAAAAAAACCTCACGAACGAATCATCATGTTTGATGGCAGGGCATCCGCCCCGTGCTACCTCTGATTGCCCTCAACTGCACTGTTTGTCTCCCATAACATAGGCTGATTGGTCTTTGGAACATCCGTCGACGGTGGCCAGTGGTATTTAGTATGGTCAATAACCCGGCTGCGGCCTGGCGATGGGATGCAATCGCATCCTGTTTCTGGGACAAATTGATGGCATCAACCATGTCTGCAAAGCACTTTGCTCTTCTGACCTCAAATATCAAAGTCTCTGTCTTATTGAAATTTCAATGATAACATAAACATTGGAGAAGGTTCTAATTTCCTCCATCCTTCCTTACAAATAGTTAGAACAATTTTCTGATGTGTTAAAAACAGCTAGCTGAAGGATCGTTTTTAATTTTTTTACAATATTCTTGTGATATTTTGCTTAAAAATTCATCCGGAATCTTACAGTAATATTGTAACAAATGTATAGGAAACCGAATTACACCTTAAACCAGCATCTTTTACGAATTTGAGCAGGGGTTTCGTCCTGAGATGTCGTTGATTGCCGCCTGTCCGCCCCGTGCCACCATTGATTGACCCACTTTTCATTACTTCTCCCTGGAGCATCCTTTGACAATGGCCAGTGGTAGTTGTGGTGGATACACTACTTGGGGCTTGCTGATCGGGATCAATCGCGCGCAGCTTCTACGATCAGATCTTTTATTGATGATGACCCTCGCCTCGGGCCAATGGCTGCCGTGGCTACTCAACCAAGCGATGTCCAAGAATAGGGATATTTACGCCGTCGCGTCGGCTGTCTGACGTTTTCGTATTCTACATGTAGGATCTTCCCATTGCTAATTCTATATTGGGATTGACGGGGTTACTGACAGGCCATTGTTTTTTTTTTAATCCGAAGTTTGTTGCCTTTCACTGGTTTTTTGTATCGAAGTCAACGTGAAAGTTATGTGATACTGGTGAAATATTCACGTAACTTATCGAGTGTGTCATTTTTTACTTTCATCCTTTTCTATATGTTTCTCGCAATACATTTCTCTTTCAGATAGATATCTGAGATTATTTTTTTTAAACTATTGTGGGAGATTTTCACAGATAATCTCTGTTGAGTTACATGTACTTGTACCTTATGTTATGGCGTTACCCGATATTACAGCATCAGCAGGTTGCCGGATACTCATATTTCATCTTTGGGCCAGGATCTGTCGGTTCGACTGTTTTTGTAAGCCAAGATAAATGGGGCGGTGTACGTGAAAGCTGCTTTAGACTTTAGCTGGTATCATGAATCTATGAGGATATTATGATAACAATGTGTACCTGCTGGTCACAATTTGATATATGCTGTTGGTTAACAGGTACCAGTAGGCTATTGTTGAACGAGCAGCCTGGTATACTAGTATATTGTTATAGGTTACAGAAGGTGTGCGAGTCGAGCAGATGTTTATAGAAGATCCATGATTTCCGAACCGTCTGCTGGTGAAAGATATTCAGGGTTGGAGAATTGACATCATCTCATGAGATGAGAGGGATTAAATAGGGTGTGGTTCGCCAATGATATCATGAAGTTGAAATAATTTGCAAGACAAGCCATTAATTGAAATTCTATCGTGAGGAGGTTTGAGAAAATGAGTTCGACAGTTTGTGGTAGAACCCACACCCAGGTCGTAATATCCCAATAGGATTCTAATGATAAGATTCTCTATAGGATCTCAATTGATTACACGTACATGTACCATCTCCACCGGATTCTTGTCAGATTCTGTTTCTTAAGTTGACCTTAGGCATTTTCCGCTCTGTACGGTTTATTTCTTGACCAATATGGATGACATTTTCAGGTCATTATTTTTTGGTGGGCAGCATTTCGACTCGAACTTGGAGTCCTAAAGCGAATTAGAACTCTCTTGAAATGACGTGAATGCCCAGTTAAAATATGGGAGGCTGTCTCTGGAGAGCATAGAAGAGACTCCCACCCTTGAAATTGGCATTCATTTTATTTCGAAATTCTAATTGCTTCAGGATTTCATGTAGTAGCCGACAGTAGTTGTCAACCCTTAAGAACCAGTATCGAACAAGATTCTTGTTAAGATTTTATAAATATGTACATGTATAAGAATAACTAAATCTAATCGGGATTTTCCACCTGGCCGGCAACAGGTCCTCATCATCTGCACAAATGGTATCGCGAGACAAAAATCACAACCGCTGTAATGTGCTTCATTAATGTGCCTCAGCGACACAGGCTAACCACTCTGTCAGATATTCCAACTCTATATGATGAAGCATGTAGATTACACAGAAGCTCCCGCCGGCATAGTTAACATGTCTAACGACCTCCGTCACCAGCATGATCAGGTGATTAATTCTGGAGAAGCGCTGTCGAGAATCGGCTAATGTTGGCTCAGCCGTCTTGCTTAATGGCTGAGGAGTGCCTTCCGTCTGCCATGTTCGCGGTGTTCTTCGTCATCCCAGAGTCAACAGGGATATCTCATGCGGCGGTAGTAGCCCGATTAAGCTTGTTATAGTGAACCAAGAGACCACGGTGAAGCTGAAGACTGTTTCAAAACTGACCATGAATTTCAGTTTTATACTTGGCGATGACAAAGCTAACCAGCTATGTTGGTATTTGCTACCTTTCTCCTAATCTGCAGCGGCACCGCGACTGGTTGACTGATTTCAGCTGCAAAAAAAGAAGACGGGAAGTACGGTGGTGCAGTCTGACTTGTGATAGGAAGGTCGTGGGTTCGAGACTCGGCAGATGATGGCATATGATGCTGACCTTGGCCGTCAGGTTCTATAGAGTGTTTTCATGGTCGGCCATGTTGAAGGGCAGAACAATGATTTGTCGTGCCTGACTGAACTGAATCAAATGCTCAGTGTCATGGTCATTCGGGCCTGCTTTCTTTTGTCTGTCCCTCCAGCATGGCAGGTGATGACGTCCCGTAAAACCACTGCCGTTCCTCCATACAGTATCTGTCCATAACAGTATTCATGTACCCCCGCACCTGATGATGTTCTCATAAACAGCGAACGACATTAACGGTCCCGAAGTGGATTGGAAGAATGAGCTAGCCGACCATAACACGGTGAAGAGCCACGTGTTATTGATGTTCATCGGAGCTGAGTACAAGAGGTTTATTGCTACTGTATACTGTAACCCTGCAAATTTTGGCAGATTTTGCGAATAAGACAATAACCAAGCTATATTTTCATTGGAATTATTGAAAGGAATTTCAGGGGGACATTTTCTGCTTCTGCACCGGCACCAGTACCGGTAAGCTGCTTTGATAAGATCGAGGTAAAAGTTAACTTTATCAGCATTTCAAAGTAGGCCAGCCAAGTCTATTAGCATTTCATATCAGGCGAAACACCTCAAATATGCAGGGAAATTGAGGCATGGACATTTTGGAAGAAACCGCAAAACAGAGAGGGGTTAAACTATTGATAGTGATGAGTTCTGGCAACTAAATCGGCCAAAGTTAAACATGAATTGCACCCCATGTGCAAACAAACCGCTGTGTATGAAGCTATAGTCGTACCACCTATCAAATCCCCGTGTCTTTTGCGCTTACACCTGTGAATTGCCGTGTCTAAATAGACCCGTGTGTCAAATCCCCGTGTCTATTAGCCCCATCGAGCTCGATGGGGCTAATCGGGGGCTAATTTAGACCCGTGTTCAACACGGTTTTTTATAGGTGGAATCTGAATAGACACGGCAATTGCAAGTTCTAAGATCCGGCGACAGATGGCGAGGTGTAGTTGCCTCGGTATTGCGCCCCCTCCAACGGGAAAGAAACACAGGAGAGCTCCGTACCTATAGCGCACCTGTCGCCGGGGCTATTAACCATTATCTAACACAACTGATAGGTGTAAGTGCGCCGCGGGTTTTTTGACACACAGCGAAGACACGGGTCTTGAAAAAACACGGGGTTTTATGATAGGTGGAACTACGACTATTATCTTAGCAGGTTCCAGCCAGTTAAGATTAATCTATACTTAGTTTCAATGATTCAATTACCAGTTACATTGACGATAATTCCATTAATTGCACTTCATTGCTTGTTATGGTTTATTGGGACGAGTTCATAATGCCATGGGTCCAACACATCATTCGCTAAACGGCGTATGGCCATCTATAACAGTTATGTGCAGTGGGACTGTTAATCTCACCTCGTTATTGGTAGCTGGAAAAACTGTATCCATTCTGGTCGTGGGAATTTCCCTTTAGACCAGTTAGTGTTGCTCATGGTTCAGATCGTATTCTGCCATTGGATCCAAATGAACTATATTTTTGATAATTGGCTAATGTCACCCCAGAGAAACGTCTCCCTGAGAAAAAATTGTGAACCTGGGCCGACGCAGCAACAATATTTAAACGCAGCAACAATATTTAAACGCAGCAACAACATTTAAACGCTCTGCACGCAGCAGAGCCCCTGTTTTCACTGGAGGTACCTGCTTTCGGATTCAAAATAGAGATGGTAAACGTCACCAGCTGGACTACATGGTGGCTCGGAAAGGACATTGCATTATTTATTTTTCTAACATTAAAAATATATCGATCGATGGACTTATTGTCTCGATTGATTGACTTATCATCTCGATAGATAAATAGATTTCCTCGACCGATCGAGATACATGTAATCATCTTGATCGCCCGAGATATTATCTTGATCGCCCGAGGTAATAAGTCAGTCGATAGTGATGATAAGTCCATCGATCGAGATATTTCAGGAAAAATATACTTCATGTCAAAAATAAATCAGGCTATGTCCTTGGCCAGCAACCGGAGGACTTTAGTCAGCTCACGGTAATCATCAAGTAGTCCAAATCAGTGTGCTATTGGCATTTAATCAGCCGCGGGATAAATCAAGCCCTACGTTTAATAGTCGCCATTACAAATAATTGGGTTGACAGCATGAAATTCGGGAAATAATGACAGGACGAGGAATGACTGAATTGGTTGGATAAAAAGTTTATAATAGGTATCAATTGAGTTGGTTGAGCAGTATTTTGAAAAGCTCAGACATTGTAAAAACAATACATTCAATACCCTGTAATGGGAAGGTGTGGTTTTTAGCTCCTAACTCAAGGTTCTATTGGGTATCTCGATCCGTAATCAACCACATGTACGTATGAGTGGGTCTACTAGCACTCGCTGAGCACCAGTCTTTCCCGAGATATTGATCCTTTCGAGAGAACAGAATCAGTTTTCACTTGGGTGAACATCACCCGCTTATGAATAATTTGGAAGAAAAGGAAACCAGATATATTTGAGACGGTCATGTGGTTGGTCTGGCGTACAATTAACCCAAGGTGATATTCTGTGGAGGCGTCTACAGCTGTTGGGCGAGAGACAGATCAGGTGAGATGTACTTATGTACGCAACCATACTTACTGTGAACAGCACCCGTTCGTGAATGAATGAGTACGCAATGAGTGGTACAGGAAATCAGAGATGTTTTTGGTCAGCGGACAAGAGGTGATCACGCGGTAGACATGGTAGAAGGCTACAAGCTATTAAAGTCAGAACACACGCATCGAAAACTCGTCGTTGTTTTTGTGTAAGAATGGCTCTTATCAAAATATAGCCTACAAAGGTAAATAGAGTATTTATGTTTTAATCCTATCATGAATTTCCGCGAGATGAATGACTCAGAATCCCGGGAACGAACGATTCTGTTATGTGCTTAAATCTCTGATATAATGACAGTCATGGCCTCTTTGAACTATGTACATAATCTGTCCGAATTAGGACCGCACATTTTTCCAGGGAGACATTTTCTACTTCTTACACCGGCAATGCAAATATATTTACGAAAGTAGATTAGAGGAATGATACATCATACATGGTTTTACTCTACTCTGCTCCAATTTATCACATGACTTGATCACAAGACTTGAGCACCATGGCACATGACTCGTGTGGTTAGCTATTTCAACGGAAAAAGGTATAAATATTTCATCTTGTTTGTTATTCCCACCTGGGAAGAAACAAAAGTGCCAAAACCAAAATGCGTGATGCACTTTGATATATCTGGAGTGAAAATTCCTTAGATGATTGATTTATTTGTCACTTGTAATTTGGTATATATTGAAAGCCTTCTCGGTCAATTACATTTTTCGCTCGCGGATATATTCTCTCGAGGCTTCGCGATAAATTATTGCTAGAATTGGAATTTCAATGAAAACATGATTCTGCCTTTGGAAAGCAATCCAAGACGACAAATATTTCTGTAGGGACATTAAAAGTTTTTGGAAAATTATCGTAAACTGTCAAATTTTCGGGCCGACTTCTAGCGTCGTAATTTTCTTTCCTTTATGACTTTGGTGAAATGCTTAAACGTGGGATTGATATTGTTGCAAAACTACAATGACGGTCAGTGAGTTTCTTCATTCGAAATATGCAGTTGAAAACGCAGCATTGGAATGATTGTTATTGCAAAACTTAATTGCTACTGTTCTTATAATGTAATGTCAATATTGTTTGATGTTGAGGCAGACCTTGTCATCAAAGAACCGTCTTCCCATGAAACCACGATGTTCGAGAAAATTGTCATCTGATATCGGCGTGTAGCTGGTTGCTGGCTGCTTTGATGTATTTTTTCCAAGCAACGGATTTCAGAGGAAATGGATGTTATACGGTTTGTCGCATGATGTTACATGGTTTCTGCTGGGAATAAAATGTTGCGTTATGGGTTTATGCAATTCAAGGGGATATTTCGTGAAGATAACTGGTTAGTGTATGATAAAATGAATTAGTTTTAAAAATGGAGTTTATGATTTGTGAAGAAATAGGCTAAATATAATGGGGAATCCTGTACAATTCTTGACAGAAGTTGCTTTAAGAATCTTGGCCAGAATATATTGCGACCAATCACATGACTGGGAAGAATGATCGAATAACGTTCGAAGAGATATGGCCTTATAATGCGCCCTTAAAATTTGCGGATTTCGGCAGCGACCCCACGATGATTTAGTTCCTTCTTGGGGGATTGCTGCATTACCGCGTAGCGGATTTAGGCGAGGGGATTAACGCCGAACGTGACTCGCTCCGGCTGAAAGGCGTCCGACGCGATATGGCCCGTCTCGATATGCCGCCATAACGTGATATGGTGACGGGCATCCGAATAATCCACTTTTTATGTCCCCAACTGAATCATCCCCAACAACAACAAGATATTCGCCAGGCGATGAATTAACATGATGGTCATGTTCGCAATCAAGTGTAAACATAGATTTATGATACACAACAATATAAGCCGTAGGTTACCGGTAATCAACGGCTGGGGTCGAGCATTGCTCGCCGGAATATGTGAGATAGATAGTTTAAAATCGTTTTCTTTCATGATCATCTGAAAACTGATAAGAAGTTGCCTTCTAAAGGTGCATTCTCAAGAGAGAGCTACAATCAACCCCCCCAGGCAACAAACCGACCACTATCCCGGCAACAGTGTGCGCTGCCTGATAACGTCACTAATAAATCAAACCAGTCTTCTCATTTTTTCACGTTGCTATGACAATTGCTCTAATTGATCGGGGGGTAGTTACCAGTGACGTCACTTCCGGTAGGCTTCTTCCTTTTCCTGTTTCCCTGTCAACTGGATATTGTACGTGCTTGATGACTGGTAAGCAAGCGAGTGGCATACTAACATGTTCCACAGTAGTATCAAGTGGTTTATTCGCCTGGCTGTTATCCAATCTGGTTCATACTCTGTCGAAATATCTAACTGTTGGGCAGGGGCGTAAGCGGTGGCTACAGGGACAACAAAACTTCCACCTGAATTAGCAGGGGAGGTCTGCTTCGTGAAAGATTTTTTTACAGCCTTGGAAGATCATAATTTTTATTCCCAGATTCCAGTAAAATGCATGTGTAGTCCGTAACTATTAATTTTTTTCTGTGGGAGGCCCAGACCATAGACCCTCTTAAATAGGCTTATTCAACAAACTGCACACTTATGATGCGCTTCTTATGAAGCACGTTTTGAGCACTATTTCTTTACAACGCAAATACCTCTGTTTGAGATACATAATTGATGTTTCCATGGTTACTGAAATACCAAATGTACGATTAATGTACAGTTAAGCATGCAATTTACGCGCTTATTATTCGTATTAAATCGTCCTTTTATGTGCTCTGTATAAAGCACAGTAGACCTGCCGTAACAAATCGTTTATGTATCTATTCAAGAGAAACGATATAAACATACTGTGTACGCCATTGCTGGTTTTGGTAAGTCTTAAGCGTTATATAGGCCTTTTGTACAGGTGCCCTTCAACCGGCAAAATAGCGTCTACACAGTATTCTATGTCAAGCCATAACATAATGGAAATCATTTGCAGGCGAGGCTTTTGTACCTAAAAATATCGATTTCATCATATCTCAATATTTTAGAAAATTTGAATTGTCATGATCGAACACAGAAAAGTGGGTCATTGTCATTGTTGTTTTCCATGCAGTTTATGCTATTATTTGTCACTGGTACTGGCACAGGCCCGAGGATGCGTCCCAAAATGGTCTGCAGTCCTCTGAGATTCATACAAAATCAGACTGCTGTCTGCCATTATCGTGGGTCTTGCCATTGTCTATTATACAGTCTGTAGCCTAGCCTATACCTTGACCTACTTACTGCATACTGTATAGTCTATGTGTAGGCATGTAATTGACGTGACAGTAATATAAGTTAGTGCAGCAGCCGAGGACCAACATTAGGCGTAGGCTGCAGCCAACTGGCAGTGGCGAGGCTGTGTTATGATATTTTTATTCATGTAGTTTGTTTATTAAACTTTGAATTGATTCAACTTAATGCTGACCATCAAATTTACTTTTGAAAAATTTATTATATCCCTGAAACACTGTACATGACCTGTATTTGGATTTTCTGGCCAAAAATATGTCAGTACCAGCGTGCCAGCGCCAGGTATTGAACCAACCTCCACTTGGCTGCAACTCTAAAAATTGTCCGCGTGTACCATTTTTCAGTGTTTCCCCAATTGTTCCCCTATTCACCGATTCAGTGACCACTAACCGTACAACAATCATTCGAGGTCTAATGTAGGGTAAACACTGTCACACAGAAACACTCACAGATACTACATCGGCCTGGGTGGCACTGACAGTGATAATCGCATCGATAAATCATCGAGCGTTAACCATATTCATGCTGCGTCCCTTGCAAGTTGCTAAAATCGAAAGGACACACTGTCAATAAAAACGTATATGAAAATATGAAAAGTGTATGACAATTGACATGAATTACTCCCTTTGTGCGTGATGCATTTTCGCCACAGTGTACATTTGGATGTAGTGTATTAATTAGTTAGTCCATCCTTTTACTATCCGCTAACAGGACTCTACTGCTGAATAGGCTCGTCCAGTGTAAAATGCGTGTTTGGCATCAGGGAGACTGTCTCAAAAAATGTGTAAAATATGTGTACTGTAACAGTATATACATGCAGTCCGAATCTATTAAAGTATTGGTGCATGTATTTTATAGTCATGCCCCTTAATATGTAAAACAACTTGTTCTTATCCATAGCGACAGCAGTGTTATTAGGCCTTCTCAATATAAGATGGCGGCGGCTCCCCATGGCCCGGCTGAGCAACCTGCATCGCATTGGATTGATCTTGATATGGCTGATGAATGAAAATGACCTGTGGTTGTTGGCCTTGGTACGGTGCGCAGCAAGTAGTGCGGCTGCAAATGACAATCTGCGCTATTGCCACACAGAGATCTGTCAAGCCGACCAGCATTGCGAAAACATCCACGGCAATCGCTGCTTCTGGGTTATCCGTACGAAAGATGCTTGAGCTGCTTCTCTCTTGCTTTACATAGTACGCATGGGTCTGTCTGTTTTCTTCGTCTATTCCCGTAGCGGCAGCAGATATCAAAAAATAAGACAATCCTGCGAGTAAGCTGAATACGGACATAACCAAGCATCCGATAATCGGACACGTTCTCCCAGAGACTGCTGAACCAACTCCGAGTCCCCCTGCGATAGTCATGAGGAGTCCACAGTAGAAGCCATTACCAAGGAGATAGAGTATGCTTCCAGCTTTAAGGAGGAAGGACCCAATGGCTAGCGCGATGGCAAAAAATCCCAGGATAATCTGAAGTGATCCACAAATCAGCTGACCCTTCTTGTTGAAGTTGACTCTCGGTTGCCTCGGAACCGTAATGCTCACCGGCTGAAGCATGACTGTCTAAAGTTGATGTACACGAAATAGGTACTCAGTCCTTGTGCTTTAAGACACAAAATACAGTTTACTCACGAACCGAAGTGGTTTTTGGAGAATACTTGGAGTATAATATCCGACGGCAACAGCTCTAGAAATGTCTGCCTGCAGGCGCTAATTATATATAGATAATAAATCTGTACAACATGTCTAGCAAGCATATATGCACTTTGCTTAAATCGGAACACAGTACTGGCACGAATCCAATCAGTTACGCGATCATGTCTGTGATGTCAATGGAGAAAAACCATCTTCCAATTCACATCTATTCGTGAACTGTATGGCTTCTTTCGTAAACTTAGATGAATAACTCATTGGGAAGATAAATCCACGAAAACATTCTCTAATTCAAGTGGTTATGCCAATGAATAAATTCCATGGTTGATATCCATTGCCTTCAGCACGGTGCTTACAGCATAAGTGCGATCAATACCTGGCAAGATATAGAGAGCAGCATGCATATCAGGCGATAAAGTGCGCCAGAATAACTGCGCACTATTTGTGCGAATATAGGTCACCAAAGAACAATTACTCCATCGCTGATTGTATTACCTACGGCCGTTGGTTCAAAAGTTTGAAATTTGATACTTTCTAATTGTTTGAAGTATTTCACCTCCACTGCCAGCATACAATATTGGAAATTGTTTGTCAGGTTAGAACATTATTTCCCGAGGCTTTGTACACACTTATATCTGGTCCCTTGCAAGTTGCTTAACTCTTTAGGACACACTATCAATCAAAACGTATATAGAAATATGAATAAAAAGTGCAATGAATGACATGAATTTTTCCCTTTTAGTGTGATGCATTTTCGCTACGGTGCACATTTGGATGAAGTTTATTAAATTTGTTTGTCCATCCTTTCTATAATCAT
The DNA here is from genome assembly GCF_910592395.1 of Lineus longissimus. NCBI lineage: Eukaryota > Metazoa > Nemertea > Pilidiophora > Heteronemertea > Lineidae > Lineus > Lineus longissimus. Next base: position 9,412,370 of record NC_088322.1, read on the forward strand.
CAAACATGACTCTATTGCTCGTCCAGTGTAAAGCGGGTCTTTGGCACCAAAGAGGCTATCCCAAGAATGAAAAATGTGTAATAGTATATACATGTACAGTATATGCAGTCCGAATCTGAAGTCTTTGGTACATGTATTTTATAGTCATGCACCTTAATATATAAAACAAATTGTTCTTATCCACAGCGACAGCAGTGTTATTAGGCCTTCTCAATATAAGGTGGTGGCGGCTCCCCAGGGACCGGCTGAGCAACTTGCATCGCATTGGATTGATCTTGATATGGCGGACGAATGAAAATGACCTGTGGTTGTTGGCCTTGGTACGGTGGTGGCGACTCCCCAGGGCCCGGCTGAGCAACGTACCCAGCCTGAGCAACCTGCATCACATTGGATTGATCTTCATATGGCTGTCGAATGAAAATTACCTGTGGTTGTTGGCCTTGGTACGGTGCACAGCAAATAGGGCGGCTGCAAATGACAATCTGCGCGATTGCTACGCAGAGATCAGTCAAGCCGACCAGCATGGCGAAAACATCCACGGCAATCGCTGCTTCTGGGTTATCCGCACGCGCTATACTTGAGCTGGTTCCCTCAGGGGTTTGTCTGTTTATTTCATCTATTACCGTTGCGGCAGCAGATATCACAAAACAAGTCAATCCTGCGACTAAGCTGAATACGGAAATAACCAAGCATCCGATAATCGGACACGTTTTCCCAGAGACTGCTGAGCGAACGCCGAGTCCCCCAGCGATGATCATGAGGAGCCCACAGTAAAGGCCATTACCCAGGGTATAGATGCCGTTACCAACTTTGAGGAGGATGGACCCAATGGCTAGCGCGAAGGCAAGACATCCCAGGATGATCTGAAGAGATCCACAGATCAGCTGACCCTTCTTGTTGAAGTTGACTCTCGGTTGCCTCGGAACCGTAACGCTCACCGGCTGAAGCATGATTGTCTATGTGCTTAAAGTTAATGTACACGAAATGTTAAACGCATCTGCACTATAACACGACTCTAAACGAGCCATATGTACGGGCTTATCAGATACCGCTTGAAGCAATGTCAGTGTCCGTCCGAAAATAGGTACCCAGTCCTTGTGCTTCAAGACACATAGTACAGCTTACTCATGAACCCCAATGTGCGTTCGAGAATACTCGGGGTAGAATATCCGCCGGCAACAGCTCAAGAAATGTCGACCTGCAAGAGCTAATTATATGTGTATATGATATACCTGTACTGTGACAACATGTACAACAAGCCTAGCTTTATTCGGAACAGTTGGCCTACTGGGAAGAATACATTTGATTAATATTCGATCATGCCTCTGACGTCCTTGAGGACAAAACCATCTTTCAATTAAAATCCACTCATTCGTGAACTGCATGGCCTCATTCGTAAACTTAGAAAAATGACTCATTGGGAAAAATCCCGGAAAACATTCTCTGATTCAAGTTGTTATGCCAGTGAATAAGTTCCATGATATCCATTGCTTACAGCATGAGTGCGATCAATAACTGGCCTGATGTAGAGAGCAGCATCCATATCACGTGATAAAGTACGCCATTACATTGTGTGTGCGCGAATGTAGATCACAAAAGAACAGATTGTATTAAAGGTCTTCAGCCAGCCGTTCGTTAAAAGTTTGAAATTTGAAAATAACTACATGTAATTTAATAATATTAAAAATATTGTAAAATACACACTGAAAATAATTCTTTCAACGGTGCCGTTGTTGAGACAAATATACAAATACATGTACTATAAAAAAACAAGTTTCAGCGAATTCTGCCTGCATAATTACTGCACTACGGCATTGTGTATTTCTATAATCTTGAGCCAGCAGTATTAAAATAAAGGCCTGAAATAAAATGTAATTTTTACGACTCCTTGCCATACTTCGGCCATAACTCCTGTCAAAAATTTTTGCCGGATTTCCGATAGCAATTTTCGTGTTCCCGAAACAATCTGCAATGACTTTAGAAGACCGATTGGGAAATTTCATATAAAAATCGCCAGGGGATTCAATTTGGCCACAAACTGCAAGCGCAGTGGTCGGACCTTGCACGAAAGTGGCTAGTCCCGTATTCATTTAACTCAATCTCCATCGTTTTAAGAGATGACTTGGGCTGTCGGGGTGGTACAGTAGTGGAAAAAACTGCGCCTGTCACCTCTGAGGTTTTGGGTTTGATTCCCGGCTGGTCCCGGTACATTCATGTGATAGAGGGCGACTCTCTTCGACAGCGTAGGTTGCCTTCAGAGTCTCCAGTTTCCTCCTACTTTACATTACAAATAGTCCAATAATGATTCTAGGGCTAACCATGTCCTAGTCGACGCTCAGTTCTCACCTCGATACTTAGTTTAAAAGGTTATTTACAGCTAACACGTCGATTAACATCTATATTTCATTTTAGCAACAGCTGCTGAACCGTTGGAGCCGTTCATTGGTTTATATTGATCTTGTTGCATCTGTTTGTCGTTTCAGGCCTGTATCCCTCGAGTACATGCACTACAGGATTTCTAGGCCTACATGCACATGGTACTGCAACGACACGCCAGCCTGTATCAACATAGATGGTCCTTTATTTCGTCCCGGGAAATCCCTTCCAAGACAACATGGCGTCCTCCTTGAAGGAGCGACTCGTCTTCCTTCTGGCTCTACTATGCAAATTAGGTGAGTACGTCTGCGGATTTATGCAAATAATGTTTTTATGGCTGTCTGGAGTGATTATGTGCGTCATATTGGATAGCACACACAAATATGCGTAAAGCCAGATGCATACGAATCTCATTGAATTGTATGGTGCGTTGAAATGACAAGCTTTATTGGCAAATGGAAATGTCTGCCATTTCTAAGCATAGTTTTGCGCGAGAAAGCATTGTTGTTTTGTATGTAAACTGAACCCACCAGCTGCACGAATTAGGTTCCCCAATAGTAACTCGGTTCCTGAGATAATGTGTAACTACATTCTCGAGGAGTTTAGTCTATCAGTGAGCACATTGTTATTTTGTACTTACCTACAAGACAACGATGGAAACATATTTGTCCAAGCTGTCAAAACCAACGACAACTCGAATTTTTTAGATTTCCCATTCATGAATTACCATACCTCGATAAACTTGTAAATGTTAACAAATCTAGCAATGCAATGCAATGCACGAAACCCAGAATCCTTTGCAACGACGTGAATAATCGCGTCATTGCCAAACCCAGGTAAGAACTTCCTGACGTCATCCGGGCCCTTGACCTTGGCCTTGTGATTGAAGATGACCTTGAGAACTTTAGCAAATCTGCGCCGGCGCGAGAAACCATTTTTCGGAAGACAAGTGATGCAGATCGACTGTATTGGGTGAACGCAGTCTGTTGATATGACAACCAAGATATCATGATCAAATAGCCACCAATCGACTTGACCTGTCCAATAGGTCTTCGCCAGCTTGATATGATTGCTAAGAACCTTTTGATAATCAAAAATTTTCAACATAATAACATTACGCATATTTGCGTATCTCACAATGTCAAAATATTTTGTGAACCATGCATTCATTTTATAAAAAAAGTACTTTAGGTTTGGTCAAGTCGAAGTGGTGCGTGTTGTTAACTTTAGTCCATGAGCCATCGTAGACTGAAGAGTACTGTCCATTGACATTGACATCGAGCATTGTTTTGGTCGAGTCTGCTGAATAAGTACCACAGGTCACCGTTAAGGTCCATTCTCATTTCTGTATCGTGGCTGTCAGTGACCACCAACTTTATATTAATGTTCAACATATTCATTGGCACAAGGACTACGTCAGGCGAGAAAGTTTTGAAGGCGAACAACCGAATTCAAAACATATGTCCAGTACTCCGATATGGTTAAGCAGGATGCATGGCGCTAATGGATGTTCTTCTTCTCCTTCTTCCCCTCCTCCTCTTCTTTTTCTTCTTTGTCTCCCTCTTTCTTGGCGAAATCTAAGAAAAATTTCCCTGCAGAACGATCTTCAGTGCACAGGGCCACCAGGAGAACAGAGGAACAACGTGGCATCTATATAATGAGGCATACAAATTGGCGTCATTAGGCATGCAGGTGGTCAAATCTTTGAAAATTACTGGTTCTGAAAGATCTAGGGAGAAACCGGGCGAAAATAGCTGTTGGTATCCATATCAGAGTATAAACCGCAGCCAGTTAAACCTTTTTTTATTGGAAAAGACTGCGTAGGCAGAGCCAGGATTTCAATAGGCCGTTTTCCAAAAATCTAAGGGCTTTTCACAATCAACTTTTAATATGCAAGGATTTTAGGTTTGGGACTATCCTGGTCCGTTTTAAACGACCTTCCCCGGGATCAGCCCAGCCTTCATTTCAAACACTTTACAATAACAAATTCAGCTTGGGTGCCAAGACAATTTTATTTCCACCCAAATCCTACTCATCCCTTCTGCACCAACCTCCCAAGTCACCCGAACACATTCCATGTAGGAAACCCTCATTTGCGGTAACTAATTTTATTCCCATCAATTTCCTCCCAATGGTCTGCTACCGACCAAGCAATTTTGCCTCGATACCGGTCTTGGGAGCATTCCGCACCAGTAGTTGGTCGGAGGAGCCAAACTAATGAGCGTAGGACTCTCACGTGGGATGATAAATCCCCATGATTGATTTCGAGATGAATCCCGATCATTTCTGACACTGCCAATCCCATGCTCCGAGCATCATCATTAGCAAACGTCGCCAATTGACTGGGCAGTTTGGCTCTTACTGGAGACAGTGCGAATCGGCATCTTCTCCCTAACAAAGCGAGGGCCTGGATTTCAACAGTTGCAAGGACTTATTTTCCAGGGAAACTATTAAATTTGGAGCCCGTGCCTTTTTGCGTGGGAATATAGTACAGTAGCAGTATACTGAGAAAACGTTCGCCTACGAGTCCCCCTGAACTTATTTGAGAGTCGAAATCGGATCTGGTTTGATACATGCCGCCAGAAAAATAGTACAATTAGATTTCAGTGAGATTGGTGCCCCGGCTTGAGGACGGATACATCACCAATTAACATTCTCCAAATCGTGCCATTGCATACCGTCGCCAAGTGCAGAGTGAATATGTTGACTTGCGTACAATTTACAGACTCGCGGTAAATACGCTTCTTCCTCCCGAGTCACTGGAGATTGCAACTCCAAATATCATCCTTGCCATCAGCAATCTCCAAGCCTTTGTCATTGCTTACCGTCGACAAGTGCAGATTTGCTCTGTTAACCAGCGTACAATTTGCTCTGTTAACCAGCGTACAATTCACAGACTCGCGGTAAATATGCTTAGTCTTCCTCTCACTGGAGATTGCAACTCCAGATATCATCCTTGCCATCAGCAATCTCCAAGCCTTTGTCATTGCTTACCGTTGCCTAGCGAAGACTGACTAGCGTACAATTCTAAGATTTATATTTGTAACGCGCCATTCTAAGTCACCCTATTCGAAGCCCAGGGGAAAAATACGCTACGTCATCTTATTCGTGATCGCACCATCAGATATCATCCCAGATCGATACCAAATCAGTTAGACAGGAATCACTTTCAATCAATTTTTCTCATCAATTTTCTACCGTAAAGCGATGTCTTGCGACAGAAGGAGATAAGATGTGTCACAGTCTCGTTCCTGGCTATCAGATCTGCAGAGAATGTAGTGTTTGTGAGTGTAGTTACATGTAGGTGCGAGGTTGTATTCAAATTAACCATCTCCTCGCACTGTGCAACATGACCGCATCAATTTAAATAACGAGACTTTGATTTGATTTGTTTCTGTTATTATTTATACAGTGCCGCATTCACCAGAGCATGCACGCTTAAACTAAATCACTATCACGCTCGATAGAGACCTCATCAGTCACTACGGTTTTTCGCTTTTTGCACAAGTTTGCAAACAAAATATTCTCAACGACACGAGAGAGAATAAAAAAGGTTCTCTTTGTGGTAAACAACAGTCAAAATTAACCGCGGCCTCTGCAGTCTTAGGCTTTCATACCGGCACATCATTCCGAATTCAAATAAATGTTTACGACATTTTCGACGAAGGGAGATCAGTGTAATATACGTCGATCGCAATGCTCAAAATCAAGAGGGCGGGTTCGACTATGCTTCTTTAGCCGTTCAAGGTAATACCGATTCCGCATTAACCGTGTAAGTCTAATTGTTAACCTCTATTGCAGGCCTTATTTCGGCACGTGGTGGTGGTGGCCGCGGGCGGGGGATCAGAGTCTCCCAGGGTGCGTCAGCCGCAACAGCTCACGGGAGTACGGACGCGTAAGTCTTTCATTCTGTGCTGTGCCGCTGTGTCAGTGTTTAATCTCGTGTCACCCTCTTTTATCTTATCTAGGAAGTGTGTGTGGTCGCGGTGGAGGTGGAGGGCGTGGCCGTGGTGCTAGAGTTAGCGCCGGGGGAGAATCCGGTTTAACTGGAGCTAATAAATCAGAGTAAGTACGGCCTATAGACGCATGGTGGCGCTGTACAGGACCTGTAGACAACGTGCTGTCAATTTAACCGGCAACTTTGATAGGTAAAAACGAGAAAATGATATAAACTGACATGATGTTAGATTCAAAAGAGATCACTTACATTACACCGCGTGAAAATAGAGACCAAGGGGCGACAGTTTAGAGGCTACCAATCATTCAGATTCGTTGAACCTCGTTATCAAGCTTGTAAGTCTTCAAATGCATGTACTTTAACCTTATGTCAAATTATTTCACAGAAATTACGATCTGTCACTCCTTTCAGCTTCAGAAAAACGGCAAAAGGCCTGATTTAACTTTGCCGTTTTCCCGCTGTGTTTGCCACCGCGGGAATACTTTAATAGGCCACAGCATGTATTGGTAATCTTATTCATCAAAAGACGTCTACCGCACAAGTGGGTACCTTGTATTGGCCAAATAAACTCTGTGACCGTACGTCAGTTTTCTCGAGGCGGCAGCGGGAAATCATCCAAGTTGAATCAGGCCTTAACGTGATAGGTTTCGCTCTGCCCAAAAAATGTAATTATAGTTCGAGCAACTTAGCAAACATATTTGCAATATGACCAATAATCTACAAGTCCATTTTTGTTCCACACTCCAAATGGTTAGAAATATCCAACGAGAAAGATGGATATGAAATATGTTCTTAAGTATACCTGCTGGTCAAGTTGCAATTTGCCGGGACGGTTGCAAGAGGAATAAGCAATGAAAAAAACAAGTTGGCACCATCTTGCTGAAAATGGTGTTTTATCAACGTTGTCTATAGGTCCTACTAATTTTTACTAACAAGCCCGCAATTTTGCCCTCCAAAGCATTTCGTTGCATTTCGCGATAATTTTCTATTCATTAATTTGAAATTCTGTTTGAGTTTCCGACAGGGAAAAATCAAAAAAAAAACTTTGTTGCAAATGTTGCTTTTGAAGCTTTTGCAACAATATTCACTCCTTTGAGGTCAACACCGCGGTCGGCAGAAGTCGGAACAAATTTCCAGATTTTGCATCTAGTTACATGTACGCATACGTATTGATAATAACATTAAAGCCAAGCATTGTCCAAGGTGTACATCATGCACAGGCGTATCGGGCTGCAGAATCTGGAAAATGTTGCTAAAAAGGCCTTACAGTATTGAGGGTCGGTGTGGCGTCGACACGCAGTCATTCTCTACTTTCATTGAAACGAGTTTTTAAGACTTCCAGCTTATAATACACTGCACTGAAGTCTAAAAAAATACTGCCTGGTGAAATTGGTGAAAGGTAAAAGATTAGTGCGGGTTCGTATCGGCGGCTGGAGGCTGGTGATGTTCTATTGAGCTGTAACAGCTTTAAAGCCGCCGCTACGCTCCTACAAATGAATATGGCTGTGTTATCGAGGCTGGATTTTTCCCGAATGGAAACGTTTTTCACACAACCAAAAATTCGAAAATCCCTCCACCAACTCTGATCACGTTTAAATTCGCCTACCGAAGAACTAAGACTGGCAAGCACTACAGCCCAACGGAAGAAAAGGTAACTTTGGAATTAACTGTATACTATCCCACCCCTTGTCCCTGGTTGTCAAGACGGCGCTAACAATAACGAATTTCTGGCAATTTTCTTACGAGTTTTCGTAATCCTAATACGAATTTCTGTAGCTATCCTTCAAATTTTCGTAGATTATTAGAAGAGAAGTTTATTTGTCACTTTTTTTGTTCCTTAGCCCGGTTGTTCAAAATTATAGTCACTCAAATTTGGCTTTGACTTTAACTTGGGTGTTAACAAGTCGACTTGTCTTCACCCGGCCCACCGAAAGGGATAACGCCAACTCAGGCTAACGCAAGCAGAGTCTCTCAATAAAATTTATTGAGATACTCTGTCGCCTATTCAATAGTGACTGGGTTATAAACAACGCAGTCCTGATAACTGTGGGCAATCTTGATGTATCTTTCCAAAATCAAGTTGGCTTTCGATTGAAACACCTTGAGGATGAACCTCATTTTCTAATGGAAGGCCCTTCTTACCTCGAAAACATTACTGCACACGCGTACTTATATAAAGTCCGCGCTGTAAGCAAAGTTGAACTGGTGTTGTTCGTATACCTGTATCCTTCCTACCGCATGTCTTGTCAGTGCATCTCCTACCCAACGCACACACATGAACTCCTCGTCTTCCTTTTCTTTCTTATATATTTGAATTTGTATAAATTTTCATGATTTGGCTTCTGGCTGTATTATGTACAGTTGTTTAGCATATAGACTTTTTAAAGGGAGACTATAGACATAAGTAAGGGGGTCAAGCTGGCTGTCTTCAGATAACTGATGGCCTTGGTAGGGCCTTGGTTGTGTTTGTTTGAGCCATAATCTTATTCCTCATACTAGCGTTAATAGTTTTGATACAGGCCCTACTGAGAGATATAAGAGACCCCTATCGGTGACTTCGTGTAATCTGACCTACCTTTTCCCGCCTGCAGTCTTCCTTTAAAGTTATAAATTACAGTACGTTTTTTTATTCAACTGAGTATTGTAGAATGCCCCAAACTTTTCCTCAAGAGGTTATTTTGGTCCTCTTTACCAGACTTGGCCAATTAGATAAATAAGCCCTCATTTTGATCATCAAAAGCACTGCATTGCATTTTTTCGAAGATTTCAGTCTGTTAGTAACACTTGATTTTCAAAGTTCAGTCTTATTAAATCAACATTTAGCGCTAGTGGTGAAGTAGGCCTATTTCCTTTAATACGAAATGCCATAATAGAAAAATACTCTAAACAGCCTAAATTTCGCGGGCGTTTTATTTCGCGAATAACGTAGATTCGCGAAAATAAATATCGCGAAATTCGATTTTTATTAGAAACAGGAAGAATTTTCGTTATCCGCCGAAATAAAAATCGCAAAAAATAATGAGACACAAAAATTGAGATTGTTATCTTTCAGAGTCACCACCGAGATTGTCATGCACATTCAATAGTAACCGGGCTGATGTATCTTTCACAATTACCTGCGATATTGTCATGTACATTCAATAGTAACCGGGCTGTTGTATCTTTCAAAATCACCCTGAGATTGTCATACATGACAATCTCAAGGTACATGTACCTTCAATAGTAACCATGCTGTTGTATTTTCAGAATCACCCTGAGATTGTCATGTACCTTAAATAGTAACCATGCTGTTGTATTTTCAGAATCACCCTGAGATTGTCATGTACATTCAATAGTAACCATGCTGTTGTATTTTTAGAATCACCCTGAGATTGTCATGTACATTCAATAGTAACCGTCCATGCTGTTGTATTTTCAGAATCACCCTGAGATTGTCATGTACATTCAATAGTAACCATGCTGTTGTATTTTCAGAATCACCCTGAGATTGTCATGTACATTCAATAGTAACCATGCTGTTGTATTTTCAGAATCACCCTGAGATTGTCATGTACATTCAATAGTAACCATGCTGTTGTATTTTCAGAATCACCCTGAGATTGTCATGTACATTCAATAGTAACCGTGCTGTTGTATTTTCAGAATCACCCTGATATTGTCATGTACATTCAATAGTAACCATGCTGTTGTATTTTCAGAATCACCCTGAGATTGTCATGTACATTCAATAGTAACCGTGCTGTTGTATTTTCAGAATCACCCTGAGATTGTCATGTACATTCAATAGTAACCGTCCATGCTGTTGTATTTTCAGAATCACCCTGAGATTGTCATGTACATTCAATAGTAACCATGCTGTTGTATTTTCAGAATCACCCTGAGATTGTCATGTACATTCAATAGAAACCAGGCTGTGGTATCTTTCAGAATCCCCCGAGATTGTCATATCCATTCAATAGTACCAGCCTGTTGCATCTTTCAGAATCATTCCCGATATTGTCCTGTACATTCAATAGTAACCAGGCTGTTGTATCTTTCAGAATCACCCCCGAGATTGTCATGTACATTCTTGTCATCATCGCCTTCTTTATATTATTCTTGTGTTTCTGTCTGTTCAAAGAACCGGAAGAGAAGGATTACTTCAGCGCACATGGTAAGTTACGTAACGGCGAGTATCCAGAAAATTATTTGCATTCCGTTTCAATGTATTTAAGTCGTATAGAAACGACACCGCTGATAGGATTTATGAGGCTGGACGGAACCAGTTTACGTCCCAAAGGGTTGGGCCGCTGCCGCATTGGATATATTTACTAGTAATTGAAAATAGTTCAGACCCCACACCTTGAACTTGTCATAGCAAACGTATAACGAAAATGTGATTGTTTGATTGACTATGATAAATCTATTTAAAGTTGTGAGCGTGTAGAATTAACTTCTAATTTAACTGGAAAATGGCTTAAAAGTGTATTACAGGTGCGTTGTATTTTTCACGTGATTGGGTTGAGTCATCATCGTTCAATACACGTCGGTGTTTCGTCCTGTCCCGTTTGCCTTTGATGTGATTCTGTTAAGCATTCTTTTCTCTGCAGAAAAAGAGGCATTGAAAAAGTCGAAGGATTCAGACGTGGAGGTTGTTGACAACCAACCGGAAGTCGACAACCCCGTCTGACGCGCAGTAATGGCTGACGAGGCCACGTCAGACGGTAACGTCAACAAGGAGAAAATGGACTCCAAACTCACAGATAATGTGAATAATGGAACAAGTTTTCATTTGTTTGAAGAAGCGCACATCTGTGTTGAAAGATGTGAGGCCAAAGCCACGAAATACAGGATATTGAGTGTGTTCAAATGTTATGACGTCACGAGATGACGTCACAGCTAGGGGTGTGGTTGTATGCACTTTGCTTTCGACCACTTGTGTAAGCGTGCCATCGCCGGACGCACAAACGTTGATATTTAAAATTGCCCTGGATTGTGCCTGGAACGTGATTGTGATGCATATGATTTTGTTGTATGAAATATCAGGTATTTGTAACTGAAATTCGTGATAGAACATCGAGGAGGGGGATTCAATTGATTGTCACGTGACTATGACCATTTTTACGATCGTTTGAAGATGCTGACATCCTCATCAACGTGAGGAAACGATCTCGTTTTCAAAGAAGTAGTGGCTACACTATGATAATTCGTCCGGGATAATTTGTCTCCAGATAATAATGTCACCGGATAACTCATCCCCGAGGATAATTCGTCCCTGGATAATTCGTCCACGGGGATAATTCGTCCCTGAATACATTTGCTTGAAACAAATAGTGTTATTTTGTCAGTAAAAAATGGGGTGGGTTTGAAACAGATTTCATAAATTGGGTTCTTGTGAAATTTCATTCGTGTATTTATTAAAAAGATATTGAAGGGTTCATCTTGCCTGAAGGGTTTTCCTCTGTAATGAACTCTAAAACACCTTTTCATCAATGCAGGACGCTTCTGAGAAAGGAACTTTTGCAGAGATACATCAATTTCGTTTAAAACGATTTTAAAAGTACCACGCTTTTTCAGATTTTGGGGACGCATTATCATAAGGGACGAATCCTTTTTTGAATATAGGGGACGAAATATCCGGAGGTGGACTTATTATCCAGGTAAGAATTATCCTCTTGTGAGGATTATCCGCGGGATGTGTTTTCCGCCGAAAAATTATCCATGGAAGAAGAATCGAGGATAAGTTATCTTGGGACGAATTATCCTGGGACGACTTATTCGAAAGCGTACAGTACCCGTTGTGGGTAAATTATTCGTTATAAACAGTCACAATTTGTTGTAAAATTGTAATCTTTGGAAAGAATTTTGTATTGTTGATAATACCAAAAATATATAAGCGAGCCTTATATGTTTTTGTTAATACTAATCGTTTTGTAAAGCCATATATCATGTATCATAGTAGGCTGATGTAGTTATGGTATAGGTAAGGAATTAGTAAGAATCCAAACTTGTTCAGTACGATCTCAAGAAACAATCGCACAGTCCAGGAATTTCATTTTATACCATCAAAATATGATAATAAGAACGAATCTATGAGAACATTGGAAACACGGACTTATATACACAGTATAAGTTAAAATACAGCCCGTAGCTATTTTAATTTGTCCTATAATTTAGTCTTTCTAACGTTACATTCGGGTTCTTGTAAATTGTCGATAATGGCCGACACGTTTGATGTTTACTGGCCATTCGCCACTTTATTCAAGCAGCGATTTGGAACTGCCTGACAGGTATTGACCAATCAGAACAGAGCACAGATAGCACGGCCATGATCACATACGGGGGTTTTGATTAGTCAAAATCTGTCACCTGACACGAAGTCCAACATGTTATCCGCTTGAGGAAAGTGGCGAATAGCCTCTGTGTATTTAAAACGGCTTCGCACTAAAATGGAGAATCTGGACAGGAAATAGCTTGAATGTCCTGAATTGATATTCTTCAGGTGAAGGTGTGCCCGCTAACCTATGGGCATGAGTAGACTCTTTCACCAGTCTCCTTCCTTTCGTCATTACTGAGGTAGCTGGTCGCTGGAGGGACGAGCTAAGGTACCCTGGTCAAGGGCATGGGTTGTGACTGATTCAGCATAATCCTCATACAGCGTGATTAGTTTCATTTTCTGTGAGATAGGAGAAAGCTATCGGCGACTTGGTGTAACTTTAATATGACGTACTTGGCTACTTCCTATTGACTCCCTTTAATAGAACTTACGCCCGATACGTCTACGATTGTTTATCGCTTTAGACCAGAAATGAATAGAGAAGGAATTATGTCCAGAGTGAGATGCATTCCTATTCGAAGAAATTCTTATCTGGCTCTTGACACTGCACTTCGAGGCTGTCTCCCAGGAAGCCATTTCATGGGTCACGAAATACGTTCGTCGAGGCCGTATTTCGCAGGGTGTACTTTCTTATAGAAAATACAGAGCGGCACATGTGGTTAGAACAGAGCGCATCGCAGAAAAGTGATATTATAGTGATATGCGATATTTATCGCATGCAACAAAAATCACTAGTCTGGGGAGACTTTGCAGGTAGGCTTACCTGCCCCATGAATGTGTCATCATTGCGATCTCGTTTGAATATCAAACCCAACGGTAACCAATGTTCCTCGCATACGAGCGATCTTTTTATTGCTCATCGTAGCAATATAAGGTTAACAGAGAAACGAAACAGGTTTATCAAAACAATGTATGTGGGTCCAGCTTTACTCTCTTACCAATATGCGACATTGTAAATTTCGAGTGAAAGTACATGTAGAGCAGAACCTGCCTTGTAATGGAATACATCTTGTTTTCTGAAAAGTCGCAACGTCTCCTGACTAATTTTCCAGCATCCCCATCATGTTTTGTAGCTCTGTAAATACATGTATAGTTTGTATTAGAAAAATGAGAATAAAATCATTTTGTAGCGTAAAGCTTTCGTTTTAGTTTATTTTCAGAATTTTACACGCTAAGATTGCTATTTGTTCCTTTTCCATACAGGTGCCCTTTCGCTTACTCATTTAACAGACGCGCTACTTTCAGCAGTATGCCAATCCAAAGCCTGTTTAGTATCAACATATTTCCCAAGTTTTAATTTCATAACACCCTAATTCCCTAGTTAAAATGCGATCCACTCACCCGAGTCAAATCTCTTTATGTCATTGTCAAGGTTCGCTGACCAAGCAGTCAATGAGAGAGGAATACTCCAAGCCTCGCCATTGATATTTGTCGCTAAGCGACGATTAGCCCAGTTAACTAGCGCACATATGGTCTTTCGGCTCCAGCATCATATAATAGAGCTTGTTCTCTCCTTGGGAGATGGAGTGGCCAAAGGACAACACCCTGACCACGAACCAGTCGAACCAGTCTGCCCCAACACTTTGCCGTAACTGCAACAGAGATGAGACGGCCAAAACCAGGCCGAATTGGACAAGGAAGGTCTCTCCACTGTGTGGTTGACATGGCGAGATGAACGTGACAGTCATAACAGACCGAATCGAACCTATCTGCCCAAAAGCTTCGCCGTGAGAGAAATAGAGATGCGACGGCCACAACAAGGCCACATTGGACTTGGAATGTTGGTGTACTGTGTGGCCGACGCGGCCTACTGCTTAACCGATACAGTGAGATGGATGAGACAATCACAACCAGACCGAATCGGACCTGTCAGCCTCCAACGCTTCGCCGTTCCTGTAATAGAGATGAGACAGTCACAGCCAGGCCGAATCGGGGCTGTCTACACCAACGCATCGCGGTAACTATAATAGAGATAACAGAGACGAGACAGCCACAATCAGGCCAAACTGGACTTGGAAGATCCGTCCACTGTGTGGCTGATATGGCGAGATGGATAAGACAGTTACATACAGACCGAATCGGATCGGTCTACCATAAAGCTTCGCCATAAGAGTAACAGACATGAGACGCCACAACTACGCGAAATTGGACTTGGAAGGAAAGTTTACTCTGTGGCCGACACGGTGGGATGGACGAGAGAGTCACAACGAGAACGAATCGGACCTGTCAGCCTCCAACACATCGCTATAACTGTAACAGAGATGAGACCGCCACAACCAGGCCAAATTGGTCTTGGAAGGTCGGTGTACTGTGTGGCCGACAGGATGAGATGGACGAGACAGTCCCAACAAGAATGAATCGGACCTGTCAGCCTCCAACGTCTCGCCGTAACTGTAATGGAGATGAGACAGCCACAACCAGGCCCACTCGAACTTGGAAGGTCAGTCCTCTGTGCGGCTAACACGGTGGGGAGGACGAGACAGTCGCAACCAAACCGAATGGACCAGACTGCCTCAAGGCTTCGTTCTTACTGTAACAGTAATGAGACGGCCGCAACCAGTTCATATTGGACCAGGAAGGTCGGTCTACTCTGTGACCGACATGGTGCGATAGAACATGCCACTGACCGTCATGGGGCATCCTTCGCCGTCATGCAAACTCTGGATCATAAGCAAAGTGACCGGATTTGTCTTCTACTCAGTTTTGCCAAAACTGAGGGAGATGAGAGAAGTCACAACAAGGCCGAATCAGACCTGCCCCAACGCTTAGCCGTTACTGTAACTGATGACCAGTCACAGGAAGACCGAATGGACCAGTCTCTCCCAAGGCTACGCTTTTACTATAACAGAAATAGACGGCCACAATCAGTTCATACTCGACGAGGAAGGTCGGTCTACTGTGTGACCGACATGGTGCGATAGTCGAGACAGTCACCACTAGGCAGACTATTTTTTGTGTCTTTCTCTCAAGAACATGCGTCTGACCGTCATTGGGCATCCTTCGCCGCGACCGGACTTGTCTTCCACTCCGTTTTGCCAAAACTGAGCAAGATGAGAGAAGTCAAATCCATGCCGAATCGGACCTGTCTGCCCGAACGCTTCGCCGTCACTGTAACAGAGAAGTGACGGCCACAACCAGGCCATAATGGGCTTGGAAGTTCGGTCCACTGTGTGTCTGACACGGTGAGGTGGACGAGACAGTCGCAACCAGACTGAATGGACCAGACTGCCTCACGACTTCGCTCTTACTGCAACAGCAATGAGACGGCCACAACCAGTTCATATTGGACTAGGAGGGTCGGTCTACCATGTGACCGACATGGTGCGATAGTCGAGACAGTCACCACCAGACAGACTATTTTTTGTGTCTTTCTCTCAAAAATCTGATCCTGGCCGTCATTGGACATCCTTCGCCGTCTTGCAAACTCGGGATCATAAGCAAAGCGACCGGACTTGTCTTCCACTCCGTTTTGCCAAACCTGAGGGACATGAGAGAGGTCACAATAAGGCCAAATCAGACCTGCCTGCCCCAACGCTTAGCCGTTACTGTAACTGATGAGAGAGCCACAACCAGGCCCAATCGAACTTGGACGGTCACTCCACTGTGCGGCTGACATGGTGTGTTGGACGAAACAGTCACAACAGACCGAATCGGTCCTGTCTGCCCAAACGCTTCGCCGTGACTGTAACAGATGAGACAGCCACAACAAGGCTTACTTGAACTTGGAAGGTCAGTCCTCTGTGCGGCTAACACGGTGGGGAGGACGAGACAGTCGCAACCAGACCGAATGGACCAGACTGTCTCAAGGCGTCGCTCTTTCTGCAACAGCAATGAGACGGCCACAACCAGTTCATATGCGACTAGAAAGGTTGGTCTATTGTGTGACCGACATGGTGCGATAGTCGAGACAGTCACCACTAGACTATTTTTGTGTCTTTCTCTCAAGAACATGCGTCTGACTGTCATTGGGCATTCTTCTTCGTCTTGCAAACTCGGGATCATAAGCAAAGCGACCGGACTTGTCTTCCACTCTGTTTTGCCAAAACGGAGGGAGATGGGAGCAGTCACATCCATGCCGAATCGGATCTGCCTACCCCAGCGCTTAGCCGTAACTGTATAACAAAGAACAGACGGCCACAACCAGGTCAAATTAGACTTGGAAGATTGATCCACTGTGTGGCTGACATGGTGATATGGACGAGACAGACACAACGGAACGAATCGGACCCGTCTGCCCAAACGCTTCGCTGTAAGAATAACATAGATGAGACGGCGAAAACCAGGCCAAATTGAGCTTGGAAGGTCGGTCAACGGTGTGACGGATAGGGTGAGATAGACGAGACCGTCACAACCAGACACATAACCTTTTGTCCATCTCTCAAGAGCATGCCTCTGACGGTCATGGACATACCTTTCACCATCTTGCAAACTCGGGGTCACAACCAGGGGGAACCGGACTTGTCTTCTACAGTGTTATCCCAAAACTGAGGGAGATGAGAGCAGTCACAGCAAGGCCGAATCGGACCAGTCTGCCCGAACGCTTCAGTGATGATACGGCCGAAACCAGGCCGAATTTTACTAGGAAGATAGGTCAACAGTGTGGCCGACATGGTGGGACAGACGAGACAGTCACAACCTGACCGAATCGGATCTGTCTACCACACGGTTTTGCCAAAACTGGGGGAGATGGGAGCAGTCACAACCAGACCAACTTTGACTTGAAAGGTTGGTCCACTGAGTGACCAAATGTCTATGCGAGATAGACAAGACAGTCACAACCAGACCAAATTAACGCTTTGCCGTAACTGTGTAGCTGAGATTGGATGGCACAACCAGGCCAAATTGGTCTTGGTAGGTAGGTCTGCTGCCGTGTCGCAGATAGGGCGAGATGCATGAGAGTCACAACCCTGTGGACTTGTTGGCTACTGGTTGTGACAATGTCCTTGGATGTGACAGTCATCTTCCAAGCCATGAAGGTCCTGATCATCTGGAACCTGTATCTAGACGAGGGTGAATTATGTGTAAATGTATTTCTATTTTCCTGTGCCATGAATAATAAAGACAGTTTTCACCATCATAAATATGTTTATTTCATAACATAAAATTGGCATAAATGCTAAGCTTGTAAACTGTATATTGCTCTCTATGGCATGCATGAGTTTATATACAGTATATGAAGGAAACAGCAGTATAGTATAAAATCAAGTAAATACTAATCTATAAGGTGGTACAATTTTAGCCGCGGTACCATATATCATATATAGCCTCTGTGTACATTATTAAGGTATACAACTAGATGTTTTCAACACTATAGTAGCTATGATTGTACCACTATACTTTACTTTATAGAACATAATATACATGTAAGAGCAAGTATAGATAAGTCTATAATGTAATTGGTAGAACGTATAGGATGGATTGAGGTAATAAGAGTAAAGAGTGAACAACTTGTCAAATTTATCAATTTATCAATTTATCAAATCATGTGATTCGAGAGGGAACAGTCATTAGACAGTCATCCGTAAAATAGACTGTAAGTATTATGAAAGTAAGATATACGGGAAAACAGGATATTTTTACCTCCCCATATGTTGCGGTAATGTGAAACTAAACCAATAAAACCCATCTACCGTATTTTCCGGCGTATGACCCGCTACTTTTTGCCCTCAAACAGGCCCAAAAAGTGGGGGTGCGGGTAATATAAAGGTGCGGGTCTTGCGTGGATTCTGAGAGGGATAAGCCCCAACCCCAAAGAAAAAAAAGGGGACCAAACTGGTTACTTGATAAGGATTTATGTCCATCGTTTTCGCATTGTTTTCAACCAATATTTCCGCCATGATCGCATAGTTTGTGATGTCTCCGCTAGGGAAAACAAGTTACGGCCATGCTGGAATTGATCCACTTTGGTTAACAATTAAAAAAAACATGGCGGTTCTAGGATTTCAACATCAATGAATGGCTTACTATTTTTGGAGAATGCGGGTCTTGGAGCAGTGCGGGTCATAATCAGGTGCGGGTCTTGCGTGGCTTTAGGTAATGGTCAAAGGGGGTGCGGGTCATATGGCAGTGCGGGGGATAATCCGGAAAATACGGTACTCAATATGTTCAAAAACGTTACCTGCACCAAAAAACAACTTTGTGCTCCATTTTTACAAAAAGTCCAACTAAAATGGAAATCACCTATTAAAATGTTAAATTTAAAAAAGGGTCATCAGCTGTAGGTGTGGTGGTCGGTACAGGCCTTGAAATGGTAAATAAATCACAGCACAATCTTCAGGGATTTACCAAGAGTCCTCTACATCCAAATATATGATCACAAACTAATCGTCATTAAAGGGAACTGGAACCGCCAAGCCAGTTCGTACGACCTCGTTTTCATTTCCCGCGTATCGGGTGATCAGAACGAGGCATGAATGAAAAAAGGCGCCTAGCTGTCAATCATTGAGTGACGTCACTACTGTGGAATTTACTACGAAAACTCATGAATGAAAGATCGCATGACTCACGTGATTCTCACATGATTCTCAATAATAACAAATTGAACTGTGCATGCTCGCATTGGGCGCGGAGCTACAAATCTGAACAAATAGGAAGTTGGAAGTTTGACTTTCTCGGGCGGTGAAAGTCGAAAAGTTAAATAAATCGCTCGGCGGTTCCAGTTCCCTTTAAGTCCCTGAAATTCTTGTTTTTCCACATCTCAGCTGTGCATGGTCCATCCGTAAAGGGTTAACGCACGAGTATCACAGACACATTATACGTTTATTTAATCCTCATTCTTTGCAACAGTATCCTCATTCTTTGCTACAGTATCTTCCTCCTCTGCTTTGTCTTCAGTGTCTGCTCCTGAAAAAAGAAAAGATGAGAACTTTGTCATAACTACCAGAGAATAACATTTTCCTGACTCTTCCCCAGCACAAAATAGTTGGCCTTTTTACCAATTCCAAGCATTTGCTTGCAAAAATGAATGAGGTGACTCTTATTATAAGATGATTTATGATCTAATTTGCTCAAACCCCATATATTTCACTCCCATAAAAAATAATTGGCCGTGTCAATACCAGTCCTGTTGATTTATGCCATGAGCTGGCATCTGGGTCATATAATATAACACTAGACTCCAGTTAATGAATTGCACAAGATATCATTTTTAAACTCATGATATTTACTACAATCACTTGGTCCAAACAAAGTGTTTGTACACTAATGATTGGATCCCTCAAAGTTGAACCACACATCACAGCCCTATCAAAACTAAAATGCAGCAAAACCTGTGTGACTGAGACACTAATAAAGCACTCATAAGAGGAAATCACAGACACAGCCAGAGCGCACATTACAGCAACTGGAAAGAGAAGACATGCATGACATTATGGAGGTTGGCATCAAGTAACGCAATGTCTGGTGGAATTCCACCAGACTTCAAAAGCAATTTTGCTCTGTTGCATTGTCTGATGCCGTCTGCCATTATCTCATGCAAATGCAAGTCATCAGTACTCTCCTAAACTAATTTGGAAGGCATGTCAAAGCTGCTGATATAACAACCTACCCTTACTAATTCCTTATCACTAAGCACCCACTTTGGATATCACCAAGAAAGATGGTAAAACTTTACCAAACAAAAATTATATCAAGACACACAAACTGGTAGACAGAGGCATAAAACTAAAGGCAAATGCAGAAAGTCAGAACATAACATAACGAAACACATAACATCACCTTTTGCAATTGGTTTAATCTAGAAATAAACACAGTGACAGTTTTTAAATAGATCTTCATCTACAATGCCCAACCATTTGGTGCCCAATGAAACACATAACATCACCTTTTGCAATTGGTTTAATCTAGAAATAAACACAGTGACAGTTTTTAAATGGATCTTCATCTACAATGCCCAACCATTTGGTGCCCAACGACACAGATCTATATTGGCGGACGGGGAGCCCCATAAAATGTGGCAATCTTTTCTTGAAATGACGTCAACTAACCAACTCCATCTGATGGGCTGCTCCTGAACCAAAGTGCTTTTGCTGCTTGCACAATTTGTACAAGTTTGTAACTTGGGGCGGGATTAAGAGTGATCTAGGGGTTGGGAAAAGGTAACTCTTCGATGAAAGTTCACCTTTTTTTAATAGAACGGCTCTGCACGGAAAGAAACCAAAATATGGCTGGGAAAAGATGTCAGTGTTCTTTTCAGATGGCTCAGTTATGGTCAAACTTTGTCTGATTCAGGCAAAGTAAGTATTCTTAGATACTTTGGACCCTGAACTTTCAAATGAAATACAACATTTTGTTCAGACGTTGCAATTTCTATACAAAATCACAAAAAATCAGAGTGCCTTTTTTTTCAAACAGACTGAAATAGAATTCTAAGATTTGTTTATGTGTGGTCATGGTTACCTTTCGCTTCCTCTTCATCCTTCTTGCCTTTGTCTGAAGCTCTACTGTCAACCCGATCTGAAACATCCAATGTTCTTTTATCAGTAAGTATAGACCCGTTTACGTCATGTGACATTTTTTATAGCTTCAGCCGATCCAGTCGGCGATCCAAGACATTTGAGATTTTGGGGTGCAGCCACACCCAGAAAGGAATGATTGTGGGCTCTTGGAAATGACGAGGGATCTGGGGGCAGTCCACCCAGAAGGTTATTATGGTGCAAATTATGCAATTTCAGGGCACCTGAGTGTTGAAATAAGCCAATGAAAGCCTAATTTGTGGTTGAGGTTTTACTGGAAACCTCATTCACATGTGAGGTTTTATGGAAATTTCATTCACACTGCCCTTATAAAAATCCAGCACATAATATAACAAAACACATAACATCACCTTTTGCAATTGGTTTAATCTAGAAATAAACACAGTGACAGTTTTTAAATAGATCTTCATCTACAGTGCCCAACCATTTGGTGCCCAACGACACAGATCTATGTTGGCGGACAGGGGGCCCCATAAAATGTGGCTATATTGGTGGGGGACATTTTCGTAAGGGTTATGTTCGCACAATTGACCAAGACCAAGTCTCCCAAGCACAGACACTGACCTTGTCCCTTGCTATGGCTGCTCTTTTTGGACGCTGCAGACCCGTGGCGACTTGCTTTTGGACTTCCCTTATCTGATAATGCAAGAACGACACAGATGAATCACAACTTCGCAGAAGTTTCGGAAACTGGACAAAGCGTTCTTTGACTGTATTTAGCAAACTATCAAGTCTATAAGAAGAATATGCGACTTGGAATGTTCTTATAGGGTAACTCGTGTCAAATTTCACCATATTTTAGCTGTTTCTGACAAATGACTACGTCACTCTCTCATAAATCGGTAAGGTTTTCGAATCGAAATGCACATTTTCTAGAAATTGATGGTTTAATCCCGACCACGCCGACGACGTTTTCCTTGATGACATCACAAACTGAACATTTTCGCGGTCGCCAAGGGTTTACATTCAGCAATTTTATAATAAATCTAATCAAAAATGGAAAATTTAAGCTTTACATTTGTGATCAACAATTAAAAACGGACGTATTTCCGCAAAGTTGTAAATCACATCATAGTATCACTTTAATTCATGACTGTTGGTGCGAGAATGACTGGCTGTTAAACCCTTGGATTCTAAAACAGAACTTCTTCAGGCACGATTCTCAGTTTGACTGAAGTTGTGAATTTACACACACCGCTTTTGTTAATATACTTGGGGTACACAGTCATTTAAAGTGTTTTTCCAAGAATTTAAAGTCAACTTAAGCACAAACTAAAGAAGTTTTAATGATGAAACTTGAGAGGCATATCAATATTACAGCTGTCTTGTCATAGTCATTCATGATGGAATTTTATGGACGGATCAGCTGACTCTTATGATTGCAAATTTTGGTACCTACACTAACTACTACGGTTAGTAATCAGTATACATCACTTCAGTTAATAGTTAGGAATTAGATTGATATTATTTTAGTTATAAGGCAAGAAACAGGCATGATGTAAGTTTTTAGCAATTCGATTAAAACATTTCAGTTAGGCAACAAGCATGGTGCACTATAGTGATGGTGTTCCTGTGAGGACAGCAGAAAAAAGACAGACACACAACTATTTCAAAAGACACTGGATAAAGTAGCAATATTTTCAGGCTGAATGCAACAAAAATAACAACAATGAGGAACCTGTACAACAAAACCTGCCAATAGGGGGCCCTGTAGGCAACTGGACCATGGTTGTGAAAGCCATTTCCCGGGTCAATGATTATTGAATAACTCTACATGGGGAAATAGCACCAAAAGTGTTGTTTTATTGGTCCTTTATTCTATTTTGATGAGTTTTAGGGAGAAAATCAACAAAACTTAATTTTAGTGGAAAATGCACTGGAAGTGTACCTTTTAGTACTGGTGCTGCCATCTGGATTTTCAGTTCTGCAGGTTCCTCATTGCATTTGTGGTGTTGTCGTGATTGCCATGGCGACAATGACCTGACATATTCAACAAGGTGATTGTTGAAGTTCATGTGTAGAAATACTGTCAACCCCATTATTATCAATCAGAGAAATATGTCTCGAAAATGATGAACCCAACATATTAAAAGACTCAACGCTCTGAGAGAAATGACCAAAAAAAGAAAAAAGATCGACAACTCACTCTCCGGTTCAACCACAGGCTCAACCTCGCCACTCTGACTCAAACGTTCACTCGATTTACTTTGTTCTGATTGGTCAGATCCGACGCCCTGATCATCGGTCCGGGGAGTACGATCTGTATTCGGGGGCGAACGATCAGTGTCCAACTTTTCTTCAAAATCATCTTCATATTCGTCTTTTTGAGATCGCGGGGATTCGTCAACGTTCGATCGGGGCGTATCATGTTTAGACAATTCGGGGGTTTCCACTTTGGAAGATCTGGGTGTGTCTTCTTTTGCAGATCGGGGCGTGTCCTCTTTAGATCGGGGTGTGTCTTCTTTAGTAGATCTGGGTGTGTCCTCTTTAGAAGATAAGGGTGCATCATCTTTAGGAGTTGGCGATGTTTCCTTCTGCGACCGTGGCGACTCTCGGGGTGACTCCATGACATGCATCTCCTCCGGAGAATCGCGGTCGTCTAATTCGAGCGCTAGTGCTTTTTTACCTATGAAAGTGTTGAGGCGTATACAAGCATGATTAGTGAAGCAGGCCAAGTGTAAGACATTCAATGTTTCCATTCCCTCTGCATATGAAAGGTGTGCCAAAAAAGGCCAAAACGTGCAACAATGTAAAATTGCGGAAAAGATGAAGTTGGCTTTTTTGGCACACCCTGTAAAATGGAATACACCTGGCCAAAATAATAATTAGTGAACCAACAGCATTGTTAGTGAGTTGATACATAAGCAATGATTGGATGAGATAATTGTCACGATTTGTTCAAACTGATCGATGACTGCTGACATGTGTAATTTTTGTAAGAAAAATGAGAATGCCTTTCATTTGTGTCCGAACAGAAGAGTGTTCAGTGTAAATTTAAATCTAATAATAATTTAAAGGAACTCTTAATCAATGTTGAGTTTACACAATTCTCCTCAATCACAAGACAAAATTAAAAAAATTTTCATTTCAACAGTTTTTATTTTTCTGTTTGCTACACTGAATGATCAAGAGTTCCTTATCAATACTAAACTACTAAGTTGTAAGTGTAGACATGGTGTATGGTTGCGAGACAGAAATATATAAATGAATACCAAGTTTAAACAAATTTCAACATTGCCGTTGTGTAGTCTGATATACAAATACTATGAATACCAAGTTTAAACAAATTTCAACATTGCCGTTGTGTAGTCTGATATACAAATACTATGAATACCAAGTTCAAACAAATTTCAACATTGCCGTTGTGTAGACTGATATAAAAATACTATGAATACCAAGTTTAAACAAATTTCAACATTGCCGTTGTGTAGACTGATATACAAATACTGTGAATACCAAGTTCAAACAAATTTCAACATTGCCGTTGTGTAGACTGATATACAAATACTGTGAATACCAAGTTTAAACAAATTTCAACATTGCCGTTGTGTAGACTGATCTACAAATACTATGAATACCAAGTTTAAACAAATTTGTATTCATAATAACTGCACTACGGCATTGTGTATTAGCGGATTTCTATTTGACTGGACCACCAGTTATTACGAACGGTGTACCCCTATAAGCAGTGTAAAGATGAACACACTATCATTTAGATGTCAATATGACGCGTTAGACTAACTCAATTAGTAAGGTCAACCAAAGTTAGTTACTAATCTACAAGTATTATCTACGAGCAAACCCAGAAGACATTTCAACAGAATAAGTTGCCATGGTTACATGAGAGGCGCAGATCCTCGCCATCATGTGACCAATTACACCTTACCTGAACCAGAATGGGCAGAATGGGCAGAACCCGACCGATCTTGGTCGCTATCTTTGCCTCTCTCTCTCGCATCCTCGACGATTTTTCTATTCACGTCTTCGAGAGCTTTCTTAATGGCGCGCTCTGCAGGTTCGTCACCTTGGAGACGAGCCATTTCTAGCGATCGCTCGAACGAATCGCATGCTGCTTCTAACTCCCCGAGTTTTACTGCAAGAGAGAAGAAGGCACATCTATTATTTTCCAAAACCACAAAAGAACAACATCAGAAACTCACTATTAGAGATACCCTTGGGACTGACAAATGCTGTCCTTTATAGAGAGGTGTCCTGATTATAGAAGTCAATTTTGATATAAACAACCAATTTGGTGCCAAATGTAGGGTCATCAATAAAGAGGGGGTCTCAATAGAGAGGTGCTAAGGGAGAATCCACTGTATACCAAATTTGATCACATCGTTTGATCTAGAGAAACATAGCTTTTAGTTTTATGTTTACTTGACACACTGTCAACACGGAAGTGGACGTATGCCTTTTACTTTCACTTTTTTTATGAACTCAGCTCTCTGCCCCTTCAACACATCAATCTGACGTCGACAGCATTGGGCGAGTAATCAACAAAACCAACCAATGTGTCACATTACTTACCTTCAGATTGCGCAATCAACACACTGGCGTTTAGCTGCCAGATATCATCGTCCGTATCGTGTGCCTTTTCCAACGATCTCTCGCCATAGTCACGTGACTTAGAGTACTCTCCCAACTCGAGGTAGCAGCGCCCAATCTCATGAAGTAACCAGGTACTCTCCAGTGCTGACTGACTTAGAGGCAGTTTCTCTTCCCAGCTATAATGAAAATGATGCTGTTCAGTATGATCAATGATTGAATACTTTTTGTCTCAGTGTAGAGCAGTCATTAGAGCTTGTGAAGCCAAAAATGTTCACAGGTAGTTTGCAAGCCCACTAGAACTCACCAAGTGAAACCCCAACTCTCAGACGACCATGATAGGAGACAAAGGACATCAGCCTTTTCAGGGAAAGTCTTGCTGGCGGTCTCATTACTGTCTGCACCAGCTAAAATCACTCTGTGTCTTGATTTTGAATTGTGTGGATTACGAAAACAAACATTTTTAGACACCCTACATGGAACACAACGATTTCTCCAGAGAATTCATGCCAAAACTTACACTTCTGTAGCTTTCTTGAAGTCTCCGGTCCTGGCATAGACTCGGCCGAGGTTATCCAAGGCTCGTGATTTACCATCTTCAAGTTTACTAGAAAGAGGAGACAAATCGTCAACAAAATCCCACAACTGTTACTTGAACAGAGAGATAAGCAAAAGTATTTTTTATTCCTGTGTGTTTTGGTCAAAATCGATGAGTTAGAGACCCATTGCTCAACCCTTTTGGATTTTTGCCGGAGGTATCTCCCCGAAATCAAATCAGGACCCTATTACGTGGTAGCCAGCAGTGATGACCACTAGGCTATGAGGCTCTTGAACTACTCAATGCTTTGGGGAACATGGCCCATAGCTCATGCTACTTACTTGTCTTTGGATATTTTCAAATCTCTTTGGTGGTACTCCAAGGCCTGGTCATACTTTGCCAGCTCCAGATACGAGTTGCCCATGTAACTGTAGATCGTAGCAAGCAGTTCTGTTTTGTTATCGCAGTCATCTTCGTCCAGGTCCTCTATCTGTTTGTGCGTGCGTTTTGCTTTGCGTAAACTCTTCTCATAGTCGCCGTTGGCTTGGTCTGGAATACGAGGGTTGGGAAAAAGTTTATGGACCATTTCTACAATCTGTGCTGAGGTTTCCAGCATTCAAGGTCACTACAGCCATGCCGAGAAGTGTCCCAAGAAGTTGAGAATTGTCAAAACCTATTGACATGACTATTCATTGGAAAGCTCCCAATCAGTACTTTCTAATGGTACCACTTGTAAACCTATTGACATGACTATTCATTGGAAAGCTCCTAATCAGTACTTTCTAATGGTACCATTACCAGCTCTTCATCGGCACTTTCTGGTGGTACCATTTATTACATAATCTAAAGGGAAATGCACAAATATTGTCAAAGATTTCAACCCTCACCATCGTCAATTTCCTCGATCCTTTCCAGGATGTAGTTAACCTGTTTCTTTCCTTTTCCTTTGCCGCGATTACGTTGCTGCTGCTGCATCTCCCGATCGCGTTTGCGGGCGTACATCGGCTTTTGTTGCCGCCAGAACTCGGTCCTGGAGTCGAGATAATTGATGCCTTCGATGCAGAGGTCTTGGATTGTCTGGCTGCTCAAGGTTTTACTGTCCATCGACTCTGAAAAGCGCCAAGAGAGATGGTGAAAACTTGGCAAAATGACTTGTCTTTTAATCCAACATTTTGCATCACCATCTTTAAAGCTCTTAACGAATCGCTGACCTGACCTGCTATACTACACCACACAACCTTCGAAATAAAACAACTGATGGTTGAAAAGAACTTGAAGTAATAAGAATGTACTATCATTACACTGCTCATGCATATGTGATTTTGAAGCAAACTTATGGCCAGGCACATGAATTTCGGAGCTCATGCTGAGTTTTTATCTCCGAACTTTTACATCTAATATATTTTACTGCAAGTCAGAGTTGGTTGTCAATGTTTTAGCATAGTTTAAAAATTAAATTTGTGAAGTCAACAAGATATTTTGTGTTGAAGAATCTGTGATTAAAATGCAACACCAGTCAACATCCAAGTTAGTGAGAGCCGATATTCAAAATTAGTCAAATTAAAAGAATAAAATAGTTCACAGGTGGACTGGGCCTTTAAATAAATAAACAAGTGGATTTTATTATTTGAATGTGAACCTGCAATCAAGAAATGGGGTTAATTTTGCCCAAAAAAATAACTTAAGGCTAATTCTGCATATCATTATGTAAAGAGATATCAGTAGTATGTGTCAGGTGTCAAGACAAATTTAGTGATGGAAAAATACTTGGTGTTTCAGCTTAAAGATATTTCTCATCAAGGCCAGCTTTCTGCTATGTTTCGAAATCTTTCACCAAGTAAATATCTTCAGAACCCACCAATTTCAGCTTATTATATTCGATTTAATATCAGCCAGTCACAAATGCTTAAATCCAAAGTCTAAAATTCCAACTTGCAAGTCTCAATTCCCAACTTGCAAGCCTCAAATCCCACATTGTAAGTCTCAAATCCCAACTTACAAGTCTCAAATCCCACACTTCAAGTCTCAAATCCCAACTTGTGCAAGCCTCAATTCCCACATTACAAGTCTCAATCCCACACTGTAAGTCTCAAATCCCAACTTACAAGTCTCAAATCCCAACTTACAAGTCTAAAATCCCAACTTACAACTCTCAAATCCCACATTGCAAGTCTCAAATCCCAACACTCAAGTGTCAAATCTCTAATCCCCCCCTTCCAAGTCCAACCTAAGTTTCTTTTAGCTGAAACACCATTTCTGACAAACAAAATAATGATCCATCGCACACCATTGAACCTTTCAACTCATCCTTATACAGTGCATTCCTTAGATTCTGGTCGTCATCTTTGCCAATATTTGTCTCCAGTTCAACGAATCGTTTTTGATATTTTGTAGCAATCCCCTGGCAACGGGCCTCTTTTTGGAGAAAACATTTCAAAATTGTTGATAATATTAGTACAAATGTTCTGAGCAATATATTCAAACCCAACACATTGATATTTTAAGCCTTTTTGATTTTGCGAATCAGGTCGGACCACAAAATCAAAACGCCTGCAAAATTTTCTAGTTACAGTATCAATGAGCTTTTCTTTGTGCAGCATTCTCTTTACAATATTGTGTTATTCACCAGGGATTTTCCTCCAAGGTGGGATGAGATTTTTTCGTGCCACTATGGTTAGGTGCCAATTGGGCAATCCTGCTACAGTAACTGAAAAAACGCTTAAAGTACCCACCTTCTTCTTTGAGGAGATTGTCAAGGTATGCCCTGTCCTGGTACAGTTGCCCCAGCAGTTCCTTGACAGTCTTGCTATCTTTCGGTGTCTTTGGGCGTTGTTTCTCCTGCTTCTTGCCCTGGTCTTTCTGCCCAGGCTTGCCGTAAGTTTTCTTCTTATTTTTCTGATAAAATTTTATAAAATTTCTAGTTGACATATCTTGGAGTAGAACACGTACATAACAAACTGTATAGCTCTCCCAGACAAAAGCTTTGATTTTGATGATTTTTTAAAGGTTTTTTTGTTAGCCATGTAAAATACAACAACAACAAAATATGTTCCTTAGAGATGTTGGATATTGAACACGTTGGACAAGTTTTGATATTTGATGATTTTTTAAAGGTTTTTTTTTTGTTGGCAATGTAAAATACAACAACAACAAAATAAGTTCCTTAGAGATGTTGGATATTGGACAAGTTGGACAAGTTATGATATTTGATGATTTTTTAAAGGTTTTTTTTTTTGTTGGCAATGTAAAATACAACAACAACAAAATATGTTCCTTAGAGATGTTGGATATTGGACAAGTTGGACAAGTTTTGATATTTGATGATTTTTTAAAGGTTTTTTTTTTGTTGGCAATGTAAAATACAACAACAACAAAATAAGTTCATTAGAGATGTTGGATATTGGACAAGTTGGACAAGTTTTGATATTTGATGATTTTTTAAAGGTTTTTTTTTTTTGTTGGCAATGTAAAATACAACAACAACAAAATAAGTTCCTTAGAGATGTTGGATATTGGACAAGTTGGACAAGTTTTGATATTTGATGATTTTTTAAAGGTTTTTTTTTTTTGTTGGCAATGTAAAATACAACAACAACAAAATAAGTTCCTTAGAGATGTTGGATTTTGGACAAGTTGGACAAGTTTTGTTATTTGATGATTTTTTAAAGGTTTTTTGTTGGCAATGTAAAATACAACAACAACAAAATATGTTCCTTATCATTATTAGAGATGTTGGAATTAAATCCCGAATTCTGTTCAAACTCTGTCTAAGCTTCCACAGCACAAGGTAAACGGATTGTCCCAGTAGATGAAATATCAAACAGTCAAACTGATATGGAAGTGTCCTTGCAGGACAAACTTGGTGGCTGTTTTTGAAGGAGATCTGTGGAAATTCAGCAGCAATTTTATAACAGCTGGTCTACAAATCTTAAGAAAGCATTCTGGACAGGGAAAACTACTCTAATCAGGGACACACAGGGAATAAATCTAAACAGCTGGTGAGAAAGGACCTCAAACCAAATGAATCTGTAACACAACGACAGGTTATCATTGTTAGCATAAACTTTGATCAAACAGGATGAGGATGACTTTGCATTCACCTTGATGCCCGAAGTTAGATGAAATTCTGATTGTTAGACAAACTGAACATGCTGAAAGTTTAATGATTATGACGAAGATCCAAATGGACCACGAGGCAAAATGATGATAATGATGTAACATTGGTTATAAACCAACAAAGTGGTTAAATGCCAGATCTGCTGCCTTGATCTTTAGGAATCACACGACAATTTAGAAGAAATTTTTTTTTCTCGATTTTGTTTTTTTGGTTCTTTTAGCATTTGGTGTAAATTATTCTTCTTTGCGTTCAACTGGTTAAAGTTTCAAATAATAATTGGTCCTCAAGAATATGGCAGTGTGATGCAAATCTGCCTCTGTTCCTGATAGCATTTTTTTGACAGATGTGGACTCTGGCCAGGCCTCCCCTCAGTTGGCAATCAGAGGACATTCCTCCAGGACCTGTTCCGGCATCTGTTCAGAGAAACCACATTCACAGATGGCAGATTCACACTGGCCCAGCTTGAAGAAATAATTTTGGAGAAATCTGTTTTTAAGAAAGTTGAGATTAACCCATTTGGGGTAATTTTCATCAAGCCCCCCCCCCCCATGCTTGAACAGAGTTGAAATCTGAGGAAGAATTCTACATCCTCATGTAGCAGATGTAACACATTAACAAAGAACATGTTATTGGTACAGCATGCACTCTTTTTCCGTTTACCTTAGCATCTAAACCCAACTACACACGCTGAAACAAAATAATTAGCAAGAAATAAGAATGTGCCTCTTGCTCGCAGTGAAATTACGCCCGCAAAATAGCTGAGTCTGCATGATTTTGAAGAAAGTTTGGCTGTGCATGGTATTAGAGTAATTTTGTGACTAATCATAATAAGAAGATTTTGTCAAAGAGTGTGGTGACTGAAGCATTTGTAATTTAACCGTAAAGGTGTAGAATAAATTAGGAACTACTATTTTCTTGAATCAAAGAAACTACCAATTAATGGAATAAGAAGGCCTATCGATTTGCTCAAATCAACAATTGGAAGAAATTCTACAAAAGAAAACAAATTCAATCTGTCAAGGTTTTGTGCTTCAATTTTGAAAAATGTGTGAGAGAAACTTTTTGAACCTTTCAGATTCAATCAACAAAACTTCAAATTAACCAAATTATGTACCGGGTAAGCTTTAGACATCCATTCTAAAAATCACCATTGAATTGGACGACTGTCTACGAAAAGCAAATGGAATCAAAGTAATGAGACAGTATTTATAAAAGATAGTTTGCTAAAATACAGACGTCATTTAGTTATAATCTTTACCACAGGTAACTTAAGTTTACCAGTCACATAAAAGTAACAGAAGGACGGACGAAGTTGTTCGTAGTCTTTCAATGTCCGTGATATTTTGAATTATTTTGATAATTATAAGATTTCAAAAATGACCTTTTACATGTATGTCGAGGGGAACTCCCGAGTTACCAGTGAAATTTGTAAACATTTGGGTGATCTCAAAATACTGTGGGTATTTTAGCAAACCGCCTATGATTGAATGGTTCACTACCTTCAGACGATCAGACTCCTTTCAGTTCAAAGGACAGAAAAATAGATATTTAAAAATTGATTTTGGAGGTGGCCTACAAGTCGCCACCGCATATATCAATAACAAGTCACAAACAACATTTTAGCAAAAGTGATGGCATTGGAACGTATCTGTACCTAGATTTATAAAGTAGCAAAGCCATGCAGTTGAAATGTACATGTATGTATGATAGCACTATGCGTCCTGCTTGTGTACATGTATATTCCGTGTAGACGTTATTTTGCTGGTTTATTGATGTGTCTGTTTCACATCGGCCTTTTGCACAAAATGTAGGCCTCTTGTACAGGCACCCTTCAACTGGCTAAATAGCTACTACACAGTATAATAATTGTTCCAGTTGAAATGTATTCATGTAGACTCTGGTACTAAATGCATGCAGTATAATTTTATGCGAAATCTTTTTGAAAGTGTAGCGTAGTTCTATTTATAAGTGTTGTCAGATCACACATTTAAAGTTAGGTTCAACGAGTGCACAACAGACAAATGATTTTCTATCACAACTGACATTGCAACAAAAAATTGCTGGTCTGCACTGGCCATCACAGATTCCCATGACAAAGAATCGAAATCGTTGCAATTATGTGCAATGAATATCAACCGTAGCATACGAGTGCAATTTTGCTTGCATTGCTCAGACTTTCTACTGCTCATTGCAGCGATGAATATCGCCAACTTTACCAGTGTGCACCTAGCTTAACACGCCAAATCCCTCGCTGGGAGAGGGAGGTGCTCGCAGGAGTGACAGGAGGAGGAAAGGAGTCGGGAACATTGAGTAGCGGATCCCCCCCATAATATCAAATCAAAATATTAAATTCAACCAGTAAAGCTTGTACAGTCCCATATTTATTCATGACCTCAGGGCGTGTTGGGCAGAGGTTACACTAGCCTCACTCTGAACTGCAGTGAGGGTTTTCACCAGTCAGGCAAGGATTCCCGCTTTGCGAGTTGTCACCAACTCAGGGAGTTTTGACCTACACATCTACAGAATCGACTGTGCCTCTCGTGTCAAACCCAAAACCAGATATTTGCAAACTTGGCTATCTGAAAGAAACTTTTTGACACGTGTCAAACCCAAAACCAGATATTTGCAAACTTGGCTATCCCTGACAGAAACTTTTTGACACGTGTCAAACCCAAAACCAGATATTTGCAAACTTGGCTATCTCTGACAGAAACTTTTTGACACGTGTCAAACCCAAAACCAGATATTTGCAAACTTGGCTATCTCTGTCAGAAACTTTTTGACACCTTTTTGTAATCTTGAGTTATGTTTTCGACTCCTTCCCCTAATGTAAATGTGTAGAGTGTATGTGCAGTATAAATACCTTCTTGTTCTCCTGGTGTTTGCAGTGACGTGAAGAGAGAGAGAGATGGTGTTGAAGCATACAGTACAATGGAAATTGACAAAATAATTATTAGACTTTTTTAACCCTTTTGGGACGGCAGTTCTGTTCATCCAGGGACGGAGCCATAAAAGGGGATGACTGTCTTTTTGTCATTATTGCTGCCACGTGCCACACCGCAATTCGCGCCTAAATCCCGGGGAAAACCCAACAAACCACCCAATAGATTCCACAAACCATTAGTTTTAGTTTTATGAGCTATTAGGAGATGGCAGCACCATACACGTAGTACACACTGTGTTGAAGGCATGATACGCAGAGCGCATCATATGGAAATAGTGTGGAAAAAAACGCCCTGCGTACCAAGCGTCCCGATAAAGTTAACACCATACAAAAAAATTCCAATCAGATTTTAAAATTGTTCATTCATACGCAAAAGAAGACTTCAGGTGAATAAAGCCAAGCGTCCCGATAAAGTTAACACCATACAAAAAAATTCCAATCAGATTTTAAAATTGTTCATTCATACGCAAAAGAAGACTTCAGGTGAATAACACAAACAAAACTGATGACGAAGAGAAAGACCAAGCTCACATGTTTTGAAAAGCTGATCTACTCTCCATACAATTTTGGCCAGTATTCCTCTCTATTCTTTATCAGGGAGAATGTCTGGAGCAGAAGGGCTGGAGTCTGGTCTCCAGCTCCACATTTCGACAAAAATGTGACCAAATTCCAATTGCTTTTCAGTAAATTTCATCTAATTTGAATAATATCCTCACCTCTTCTTGTTTGCCGTAGAACTCACTCAGGTCACCTTTGTTTTCTAACTTCACAGATTCAGGAGCTGAAATAAATTGGGGATGACATCAGGATTTGAAAATCAACAACAAAAGTAGTATCGTTATCAGGAACACCACAAGTAGGCATATCATTATCAATATCATCATCATCTTTGGAAAATTTCTTTGCTCAAAAGGAATAGAAACCTTACCTTAATGAGTAAGTCAGATTAATCAGCAGTGCAAACGTTCATATGTACATATTACTATCAGCTGGTTTTGTTTAAGATGCAGAAATATTTAGGAATGATTTTGAAGGCGAAGACTACCTTGTTATATTGAATAAGAAAGAAAATGAATGGAAGAATATGGTATGTAGAAGAATTTACAAGACTAACAAAAATCACAAATTGTACAAATTAATTCTAAATGAAATTGTAAAAATAAGCTTTAAAAATCATGATTTTGTTCTGTGAATTTACACACAACACTGAGTTGAATGTATGGAAAGTGAAATGTAAATTTTATTATCCAAAATTTGTATAATTTTAAAATTGTATGATATTGATATGTGAGGAGAGTGATGAGATAATACCATACACTGGTCCACTTCCTCTCGAATTGGTAAGTGTTGTTTAGCTAGTTTGAGTTGGGAAATGCAGGCCACAGCTGAGTTGTATGAGAAGAAGCAAATTGAGCAAAGTTGGGTGGAGGAAATTTAGGCGAATGCCATCATCAAACACATGGCGAAAGACACAAGGCTTTAGGAATGTTGGTTGCATTGGTTCCCATCATTATTATTTAAAAACTAAAAGGGACTAAAATGCTTTTTAAGTTTAGTGGACGCTACAATTAATGAAGGAAGCCTTTATTCAATTTAACCTCCGAGTCGTACATGTTGGCCCTCCACAGGACTGGTAAAATCTCATTTAAATGCCAGCCAACACTTTGCCTATGCTGAAAACTTATAAAGACCATTCATCATTATCCTAGCAAGGAAAGAGTAAGGACTTGGAGCTAGGGATAAGCTTGCTTTCTTAATCTTTTTTCCTAATAATGACCACACACACTTACATCCAATACTGTTATTGATCGCTTCCTGAGACTTCTGGATCCCAAGACGGAATTCCTGTACCTCTGGTCGCTGCTTGTTGCCACGGTGATATAAGACGAGAGCTTTCTCGAAGTCACCTTGATAATAGAGCGCCTCTGCTTTCTGGTACAAGCCCTGGAGTAAACAAAGAGAGAAAAATTATACGTTTGTCAAGATGGCAGCTTTATCTTTTTTGGTTTTTTTTTTAGGGGGGATATCCACAGCAATTCTTTCCACCAATTCTGACCATCTTCCGTCAGCTTCATGGTATATGTACATGGGCAAAAGATGTAGACTTAAGAATGACTCTTGGACTGTTGCCGCAAAAGCGAAATTATAATGTACTGTCATATTGCATAGTTATGGGGGTTATTCCATGAGATTGGGGTCCTTTGGCGAGAGGATGGGATCCTTTTCACGGCAGCACGAGGCTACCTCCAGTGATTGGTCCAACGGCAAACTGAGCGGTGCCCTCACAACACGGTGCTCTAGAGGTAACCAATGGCAGAGGGCTCACAGGAATGGTTGAGCGTAGATTGACAAGTCTAACAATTAGATTGTTTCAAGGACGCAAAATGACCTCGATGGTCCAAGACCGGAATCTGTGAGATTTTGAATAAAGCATGGTCAATTGAGGTTTCTAAAATGATTAAGACATTTCTCAAAGATGATTACTATATAACAGTACACTTTGCTTCCACTCACCTTTATAAACTTCTTATCCTGCTGCAGCGAAGCCTCGGAGTCCTCCTGCGCCTGCTGCGAGTGACCCAGCATCAAGTGGCACTTGGACCGCGAGACGAGGATGTCACGCTGATCCTTCTCCATCTTGAGCTCCAGAGCATCTTGTTCTTTCGGCGTCAGATTCTTCGTACGCTCCTTGTTTTGCTCTTTGTCCTCGTGGTATTCTCGTATCATATCCACGGCCTAAAGAACAGTAGAAATTAGCGTCACATCTAAGGTAAAGTGGTACAATTATAGGCCTTATGTGGTCCAGGAAGTATTTCTTCTCCAAGGCGGGATGAGCTTTTTTACATGCCACTATGGTTGGGCACCAGTAGCGGGCCTAGAGTTGGCAACGAAGTGGAAGACTATAACCACTGTTTGATTCATGTTGGCAGCCTAATCACAAAAAGGTCCTATGTAGGCTTTTGGACGGAGTCCAAAGCCTTTCGTAGGGGTGTGCCGGTGTTAGTTGTTAGTATTCCTCATAATGTCATATAGCTTTGCAAAATGACTCGACAAAGGCCTCGACGAGTCCATTTCAGATCCATTTCGGTCCGTCGCAGTGTGTACGTAGGACCAGTGTCGGTGCATGTGTTGCCAGCAAGTCAAAGAACCAAACCGGGAACGTCACTTGGCCAAGATTTAAACTGGACCATTAAGGGTCGGGTAGATTTGACAGGTTTAGGACCCTGGCCAATTGAAACAAACAATAAAGCCGTACACAAAGAGTACTACCAACTAGAGTCAATAAACTTCCACTCAATCAATTTCTGTAGGCCTAGTAGGCCTAGTAATTTAGTATTAAATTTAAAGCCAATGCGCTGTCCCACTGGCTTACTCTGGAGGGGAACAACTTCTAAATTTGGCCTCTCCTTATCCCAATTACATTAGCAGGCCCGTGTCCGCTTACATGTTACATGATCGAATCTTTATAACTGAGGCTTAGTGCTAACCATACTTTACTTAAACTAGGCCTAAGCGAAGGCATTTTCATTTACCTGTGTGTAACTTCTGATGGCTTTCGCATATTCGCATCGTTTGTAAAGCACATCACCCTCTGCCCGGTGTATTTCATAAGAGGTTTCATCCTTCTTTTCCCCCTGGACACTCTGGTCATCGTCATCGTACTTTGCGATGGGCATTTTGACGGTAAATTAGGCAAAAACCAACAAATTTCAACCCTAATTGATCACTAATTGGTTTACAGGTGCCCGCTGTCACTCAACAAATGGCGTCCGTTCCCAAGCAACGTCAAGCTTTGCCTTCCGCAAGCCTCGGTTTCGGTTTGTTTAAAGATGGCGGATGACGACCAGAAAGTTGAGAAAAAAGCGACAACAAACTGTCAGAATGAAGCAATTAGAGGCGTAATCGAGGGGTCAGATGATACAAAAGATAGTTCATATCATGCTGCATTCGACGGACAAGAAAATAACCTAGAAAATTTCATCGTTGGCCATTACCAAAGGCAAAAGGTGCGTCGAAAGGCAAATCCTTAAAAAGTGCTGCCATCTTGTGGCCAACAGTTGAACCAACACTACCTCAAAATGTACCTTACCTTGGTCCTTGCAATTTCAAAGACAAAATGCACCTTCATCGATATCAAGCACGTAGCGATGGGATATATGGCATGAACCGTGTCTGGCCTGGTGTCTTGTTACAAATGTGTCAATTAATCAATTATGATGAGTTGGGCCCTTGGGGAAGGGATTTGAATTGAAAGAGGATTCGAGTCAACATAACATATCATTTAGGATGTCTAAGACTAGAGTTGTGCCAGCTTGAATATTCTCCTTGGGTCACTTGGTGATATCCATGTACCAAAAAGACACAGTCGTCACAACATACGAAGCAGACTTGAACTTAGTTGAAGATACTTGGTCCATCCAAGTGGATCAGTACAGTATTTTATACAGATCTTTTGGCTAACTTCCTTTCATTTTATTTCCTTGTTATCACGGGGCTTTATTCCTTTATTTTCAGAATGAAAACCCTGGAGACAACATAGGAGAAGACAGAATCAACCAATTCTTTGAAAGAGCACTTGCAGAAAGCCACAGGTAAAATATTCAATCGAAGCAATGGACATCAACACCTAGGTACTGAACATCAGTAAAAAGGTCATTGGTCTTTCATGCCAAAATACCATTCACTCTCATCCTGTTCAGACAACCACCTACCCTTCATGCCCTCAGCACATCCAAAGTTAGGTTTCCAAAATACTAGCCACTCATGTCACATCTATCAACACCTGTCCCAGTAACATTTTGTCTATGGCATTCACATGTTGATTTGGATTCCTGCTTTCAGAATGAACGCAGAAGCGAACAAGTCCAAGGGCAAACAGAAGAAGCTCCACGATGAACTTGGGCCTGAGGTGTTCGAGGCTTGGACAGATGAACATGCAGCTGAGGTCATACATTCATAGAGAGAATCAAACTGAGGGATCTGCTTGGAATAATTGAAGGAGTATCACACCAGCCTAGATGAATCACAGACCTACACAAATGGACTGAACTGTTTCTAAGGAATACTCACTACTGTCACAGTCACACCAACCGGTTTTGTTTTGTCCATACTTGAGACATTTTGGCATGATTGAAGACTTCTTCTTAGGGAACTGTTTAATATTTTTGGCTATGTGCTTTGGGATGGGAAGGGGAGATGGGAAGGGGAGATGGGAAGGGGGAGGGGTATCATCATGGCAATATTTAGTGTTCCATACATGTACATGTATGATCAATTCTACCTGTGGTTCTCAGATGTGCGTGTGATCACTTGTTAATAATGCTATCTCGTTGAATGTTTTTGTACATGTATGAATTATAATCTTTACAATAAACTTGTTCATAGTTTCACGTTAAGCTGATCTCAAATTCATTTCATAATGCAGCCAGGACCGAAAAAATGGTAAAATCTCATGTCACGAGGTACACACCAATGTTGCCTGTCTCGTCCCATGGTTCCGTCTTCAGCCAGGGAAATGAAGTCCTTCCCTACCCTGATGGTACTTCAAGGTGACTTGCTCAAGCTTAAAAATGGCATCCGGATTACGAGTCCCAACACTTTTGACCACACCACCCCTCATCTTGAGGAATTGGGGATGTCCAGTCACAACTGTCATCCTTGACCCATTGAGTGCCAGGAACTGTCCAAGGCAGACAAAAGTTTAATACAAACTCAATTTTTATTCATACAAAAGAACTAGTCTAGGTACGAAAAAGTTTTAGAAAACGCTTAATACATGTACAAAAGTAAATGCAATTGGGTGTTCACCTCAACAACTACTGTAAAATCAGTCAGGAGCCATTGTGTCTAACTGCCTATTGGGCCATTCATATAGTACATGGACAATGCCATCAGCCTTCTCTCGTGAAGTAAGGGACATGCTATTTCGGTAAGGAACACCTACCTCATTTTCAGTTTTCCCCAAAACCATAAACTTAACATGACTCTCTACTATGCTGCCTATACCAGTGTTTTACCTTTAACTTCACCCTACCCTCAGGATCAGCAGTGGCTGCTGCGACAAAAATGGCATTTACGACCTTGTCTGACATGCCAATGATGTGCATTTAGTATGGGAAACCTATCTTGCAGTGTCGTCAACATTTCAGGTGTGGTCGTGTTCGATGCAAAGTTTTGAATGGATAAAAATGGTGGAACAGGATGTACAGATTCGTCGGAGGTAGGTTTCGTGAAAATCAAAGAGCAGCAGTGAACATTAGAGTGATATGCAATGCAATATTTCTCAACATCTTGGAGCAAACTCGAGATTAAAACGAAACACCTATTTTTTCTATTAAACCTGACAGAACCGAACAGAATGAACCCTAAGATTTAGATTTAAGGTATGGTTCCTATGATGAAAGTTCATTGCCTATAGTCCATGGATCCTCACAATACCGGGAATCCGCTCTCTCTTTCGATACCAACAAACTTCAGCTGCTCCGTCGGCCCGTATCTGTAATCAAAGAAAAGCTCCTCCCCTGGCCCGATGGATCGTTTGGCAAATATTCCGATGCGGTGATCGCCGTTGACCATCATGACTTTGGCGTAACAGTTCGGACTGATCGAATGATTTGCGAAGCGAATTTTGTTTCCTTTGCGTGTTGCATCAACAACGAAATCTGAAAAGACGAACCAAAAAACAAATTTGAGGATTTGTAAAGCATTTATTTGAATAGCAAGTGATAGTGCATAAGCTTGGATATTCCATATTGACCCATCTGTGATGGCAATGTAGAATTTCACATGGCCACTGCACAGACCCTTCATTCAGTTCACAGAAACTCGTTTGTCTCTTGATCCGGAACTAATATACCAGGTTTTCCAGTCCGCCAGGCCTCTCCATTACATCATTTGGGCCCAATTCAGCATGATTTCATCACTTTTTCGGCAAACAAGTGTCTTCAGTGCAGAGAATATGTATCTTTTAGTAAAATCATGAGACTACCTTGATGTATTATGTCATTTAAAAGTGTTTAGGAGCAGATTTAGGCTATTTTAACTTTCCAGAAAACATTTAGTATAGGAAAATGGCCCTCGAAAGCAAAGATTGAGACGAGGTCTTACTCAGTATTAATTTCGGTATTATAGACTAGAATGATATCAAAACTCACCATTATTGAGATTGAAAAGGAAGCTGCACATATATTTGTCGTACACTTTCCCACGGCGGTCGGCCTCATCTTGAGATATGATCTGCAAAACGTAAACATCAAAATTCATCAATTTACTGCAATTTCCATCTGTTGCCAGGGGTACCCAAATAGGAAATTACCAGAAAGAAAACTGCTTTGCTATAAAAATTGTTTTTCATTAAACACAACGATTTGTAATTTACAAAACTCTCCTTTTATAATATCAATAGTTTATTTGAGAGTCGTTGTCTTGTAGACTATTGACTGTTTCTTTATCTGTTATCAGCCATGTTTGCTGGTGTAGCACGACAACATTGTTTGTGATGTTTCCATGACGACATAACTTGTTATGTACATCGCCATGGCACAGTTATTAAACAGGCATACCCAGAGGGTGCAACCTTTTCAAATTGACAATATAAAAGATTGTAAAAAGATGCATTAAAGTTGTAATTCATTTTATAATTCATGAGAGGAAAACTATCCACCCAAAACAAACAACCCATCCATTTTATCTGCAACCGTCTTTAGATTACAATGTTTATGACACAGTTTAAGCCTTGTGCCTGAACCTTGTTA
This sequence comes from Lineus longissimus, assembly GCF_910592395.1. Classification (NCBI taxonomy): domain Eukaryota; kingdom Metazoa; phylum Nemertea; class Pilidiophora; order Heteronemertea; family Lineidae; genus Lineus; species Lineus longissimus. The sequence goes on from NC_088322.1 coordinate 9,453,395, forward strand.
TTACACAAAAGACATCTCTTCACATCGTACCTTTAACCACATTTATATTGAATTTTGATTTCAACAACTTCCGAGTCAAAACATAAGACTTTCTTTTGGAATAGGCCTACATTTTTTGCACTATTTTCCCACCTACAGTCCTCAAAACTTGGAGCATGAGAAGTCAAAATAATCAGAAGGCCTAGATAAAGCCTCTTTAATAAAATATTCTTATATTCAAATTCAAGCCATGGCTTTAAATGAAAAAGGTGTTCGCACAAATTCTGAACTTGATAACGATAACAATGACTGTGATCCTCCATTCAGAGCGCGCCAAATGGAGATAGTAACTGATTGTGCTGCCTGTCGTCAACGACCCCGAGGCAAACGCGCACTGCGTCTGCCACTCACACCGATGCTTGATAACGCAGGAGGAAGACACTTGAAAAGAGGACCGTCAGATCTACTTCATTAGATGTTTGAATTTAATTCAGTTTCAGAGGAAAAGAAGGAGGAATAGGGCCTGGAACTGCTGAAACACTGTCGATTTCACAGGTAAGTTCAATGACATGACAAAGGGACTTTATTGCTGCTGGTGACAGGACTCTGCTCGCGATCAAATACTCCTTTGGTAAGTTTGAATCTGTGCCGTGATCAGCAGAAGTTCCAAGAAAATTTCTAGATTTTGTATCAGGTTACATTTGCCCTTAGTATACAAGATGAGTATATATACCATGGTTACTGCCTAGTTACCTTGGTTACTTATCACTACGTACATGTATGTAAAATCCAATTCAATACAAAATTTAACGGAAACTTCTGCTGACCCCCCCATCTCCAAGTCCTCAAAGGTGATGATACTGGCCTTTTCAGATGAAATGGGCGGGTTGCTCGACATTTTCAATGGATGGATTTTACAGGAGACTTCTAATTCACAACAGCCTTAATCAAAAGTCTCCCAAGCCTCATTGGAGAAATTTTGTGCTTTTGTTCAGGTAAGTCCACCTTTTCCTTTTTCAGCAAACTTCCAACATTTTTCTTTCATTTTTTAATTCGCCAAGATTATTACCACTTATTTAACTTGATCTAACCGCCACCTCTTATTCACAATACTGTGCCAGCGCCCCCATGAGGTAAGTGCCAGGCTATTTTTAGTTTACCATTGTATTGACATAGCTGAGTCAATGGCATGTAGGAATGGACACTTTTCGCATGCCGGTCTTAATATGAAAGAGGCATGTTTGAATGGTAACAGGACCAGGAAACCTTATATGACGTGACATTCTTTCAGTTCAGTTCCCCACACACAAGAGAGGAAGCTGGTCTCTCACATTAGACTGTATTTTGGTGAGTATAGTCTGCATGTCTACAATGATGTAGTGCATTGAGTTCACTGGAACTGCCGGTGTATTTATGAATGAATGCAGATGACGTGTGTCTTCATCAACATGTGTTATGTGCATGCTCGTTGAACTAGTGTACATTCAATCGTTTATCAAGGACTATTATTGGGCACTCGCTCACCTAACTCTGGGGTGACTCGATAGATGCAGTCACAAGAATGGGAGAGGCATAGGCTGGCTACTACTATCTTATCTACAATGGATGTCCCCATTATGACGTGTACAGACAGGTAAGTTTGTTTTAGGTCATGACTGTAGATTGGTGAAATACAGCAGAACCTCTTTATTAAGCACACCCTCGGGACTCACAAGTGCTGTCCTTAATAGAGAGGTGTCCTGATTAGAGAGGTCAAATTGAATGGAAACCTCCAATTCGGGACCAAACCTAGCGTCTTTAATTGAGTGGTTGTCCTTAATAGAGATTCCGCTAAGGGAGGTTCCACTGTAGATGGTTTGTGAGTTGAAATAGCTTCAGGATTTCAAGTTCTCGCCAAAATATGGTCAAAAAGTTTTTGAACCTCTGAAAAATCTTTTAGGGTAATTCAAAAGCTCAGAACTCTTATTCTTATACGTGTCTAGGCCGTCATTGGTAGGTACTGACCTACACGCGATCCCACGAGCCACAAGTCTCATGAAATATGTCGAATACCAATAAATTGCATAAATACAGCAGACTATTAAAGCCTTGCAATACATACGAAAGCCTAGAAATAACCCACACACAGTATTGATCACTAAATGGATTTATTATCAAAATGCCAGGCTTATTTCCCTATAGCGGTATGAATAATATAACAAATTCAGAATTCAGAGCGTGGGTGGGCGCAGGTGGGAAGGATTTTTTAGATGCAACCGAATAAAGTACATTTTTCAATTTGTTAGTGGAACCTCCTTTCAGCAGACACCTCTTTAAGCAGAACATCCTCTCTATTGAGGACAATTACTGACTTGCCTTACTCATTTAAATTCATCTGCTTAAGACAACTAATTCACAGTAGGGCAACACAGCATGACGGCCAACAGCTGACGACAGTACACGAACTGTAGATAATATCATTCATGAACTCTCCATCTTTTGATCTATCTGATGGACTATGGTCGTCCATTCAACAGAGCCAGCTGGCACACCCAGGTGTGTACGGGAATTCACTGCCAACAATCATGGTAGCACTAGCAGATAGGACCTCAATTATATAAATATTAAATCCCAATAATTTCTTTTTACTTTTTTTGTAAATGACAATATTTATATTCAAAATGTTATATGTACGTTTTCAGGCTTTCCTTGACCACATGTTAAGCTGGATCAAAGCAAGAAAGACCAGAGAAATTTACTGCTGAACGCCTTCAACTCTGCAAGACCACATGAAAGCAGACGTCATATGTCACTTGACCAACAGGACATCAGATTCAACTCGGTTGCTTAGCTGGTATCACCACAGCCTTGTCATCAGAGCCTGATATAAGTAATGTTCAACGTCAACAAGAAAATACTCATCAACCTTTGACTCGGGAAGATTATCATAGCCACTACAGGATAACTACCAGTATTCATTGAAAACGTTTGACTCAGGAAGATTTTCAGAGCCACTACTACAGGATAACTATCAGTATTCATTGAAAACATCAACAGAAGCGCAAAAATAATGGCACTGTACACCAATGGCCATATTTCTCAAATACTGCTCACAATTTTACTTCTGACTCAAATCAAAGATGGCTGCACCTGTCCGAAAAACTGTATGTGCTACGAGGAAAATAAAGTGAAAACAGTTGTTTGCATTGAACATATTCAAAATGGCGGAATGAATGATTCGCAACTCCGGGCAACTATAAACGACATATCCAGCGAGACCGACAGTTTACACTTTATGGGTGTTGACGTTGCTGTTCTCGGAAATAACACCTTTGACCCGTTGTCATCGTTACGAGAACTTAGTTTCATCAATAGTCGTGTGGTGGAGTTACAATCAGATACGTTCGCTGGACTTGTCAACTTGCAAGTTTTGAGCCTATCGGGAAATCGGATTACAACGCTGCCCAAAGGACTGTTTAGAAATCTCAGGAAACTTGAGAAGATAGACCTGCATCAGAATAGAATTTCTCGCCTAGAAAACGGAATGTTTCATGGCGGTGTGAGCGTGAAAGATCTCAATCTCCATAGTAACAAACTCGTCATAGGCAATGACAGTTTCCATGGGTTACCAAATCTAGAAATGCTGACTCTGCAAAATACTAGTTTGAAGGAAATCCACCAGGGAGCACTACTTGGTTTGAACAAATTAAAACATTTAGAGATATCGGATAACAAGGGGCTGCATATTCATCCTGAGACTTTCAAACACTTGTCAAATCTTGCATTTTTAGGATTGCGTGGAATTGGACTACGTGATGATTTTCGAGGGAATATACTCAATGGACTTTTATCCCTGACAAAACTTGACGTCAGTTTTAACAAACTCGATAAAATTCCAAAACCAGCGAATGCTCACAAATTGGAGACATTGATTATGACAGAAAACAATATGAAGTTCATTCCAAAAAACAGCTTTAAGGATTTCAAAAACTTGAAGGAAATTCACTTGGATTTTTGCAACGTCACATCAATCCATGATCAGGCTTTTTATGGACTGTCGAATCTGAAAATCTTGAAATTAGACCATAATCGTTTGATTTCAGTTTCCCCTGCAATTTTGGGGAGTTTGACTTCCGCGACGGTGTCCCTCATCGGGAATTTATGGTCATGTGACTGTCGCATGTACCACACAAAACACTGGATACACCAATCGAAAAGAAACGTGGATATCATATGCGACAGTCCATTAGAATTGTTAGGGCGAAGTTTACAATCCCTGCCACCAGATGTCCCAGATTGCCGCGCACCCGTCATCAAAGACTGCTGCCACGACTCTTACATCGTGAAACAAGGGGCCGACATTACAGTAAATTGCACAGCTACTGGGGTCCCAGCACCAGAGACAAAGTTTTCGGTAACTAGCCCAGGAATGGGCAAATCATCGCAAAGTCTGAACACTCTGACTTTAACAAACGTCCAGACAGGTGGCAATTTCTCATGCACAGCTACAAACGTTGTCGGGGTGTCCAGGAAATATTTCTTGATACAAGTGATTAGTAGCGACTGTGGTCCCGACCCACGTGTGATTGTAATATTTGTTACCATATTACTTGTCATAAGTGCTCTCATTCTGTTTGTGGTAATTTATGTAACTAAATATAAACGTGGGAAAAAGCACTTCGTCAAGATTGATAAGACTGATAAGGATATATCAGGGTTAATGGAACACACGAACGGAGCATATGATTTATGATGTTAATTCCAATTAGAAATAAAAGTGTTGTCTGTTTTTGTTTAAAAAAATTGATCAAGTTGTTTGTATTTTGTTACAATTTATGGATAATTGTCCTACCTCGCCACAATATTCCGATATGAACTCATTTTTCTCGGCAGATTCTTTGAGGTAGATGCCCCATCCCGCAACATCGGAGGGCGCCAGGAGTAGATGCTGTGAAAAAGAAAAACACTTATCAACTTTTCTTCTTCCGGTACCATATGAATATTCACAAACTTTGGGAAGTTACATCTCAAAAAGGACCATTTTACACTCTTTTCATACAGTTTTGGCATAGCAGGTATTGAGTCTGACCAGCTCTGGCAAAAGTAGGCACTCGGAATCAAAGACAGATATTTATTTATAAACATGGGCTAATCCAACACACTACCCAGAAAACGCAATATGATTCTGGTCAGTCAATTGAGAATAGATTGAGATATGGACTTAAGTACACATCATTCGTTCAAGTATATCTCTTGAGAAAAACTCCTCTTGAGACATGGACTTTAAGAACAAATCATTTGTTTAAGTATATCTTATGAGAAAAACCCATCTAAAGATTTAAGTCACTTAAACCATTGCTATATCTCCTTTATCTCATGTTTTACTGGACTATTGATTGACCCAGACAGCATTAAAACAACTTAGAAATTTCATATGACTTTAACAGGCATTTTTCTAAAAAAAACATGTTTGGAGAAAAAACTCTCTCTTAAAATGCCCATGACGTTCGCTAAGAATTTGAAATTTCTAATTGAATTTGAAAACTCCCAATTGCGTAAAAACGTAACAATCATAAATTCCAGCATTGTCGCTGTGGAAACAAATACACAAATACTATAACTACAAAGTTTCAGCAAATTTGATGCACTATGTTAACTGCACTTCGGCATTGTACATAACTGCATTTCTATTTTCCTGGACCACCAGTAATTACAAACGGTGTACTCCTTTAACTCTGCCCTTTTTCTCTCTTTCCCCATATGAAACAAGCACCTGAGTAAGTGCCGTAGCAACTCCTATAATATCAGAAACGCCAGCTAGTGCGGGATTCCTACCAGCTCACGACTATGCCAGGCCAGTTTAAAGCTCTTTCAAGATAACTGACGAGGTTATACCTACACCGAAACAGTTTCCCAGGCTACTTCACATAAGCCTTTTTCCCCTCATACCATTCGGCGCCACCAGGCAAAATTCGCAACACAAGCCCTCACAACACCCTTGACAACCAAACGTCACACGGCTCCGTCATCGCAACGCAAGTGGCGCCGTCGCAGGGGACCAAAGACGCCGCACAACACCACGCAGACGTCAGGATAATCAAACGGAAGATAGGACAGTCTGACGCCCCGTCAATCATAACGGTATTGACATCGGACACAAGCTGTCACTTTCCCGTTTTGACCAGATCAACTCCTATAATAGGTGAACTAGTTTATAGGTGTCAAACAAGGGTCACAAAATATGGGAGAGACACATTGCAGCTTCCTCATCTAGTGATCTACTCATCGCCATCTGGTAACTCTACCCGATGGCATGCCTGATAAGACAGATTTGCTGCTTGTACTGCACCACACAGCTGTTTGGTAGATACACGAGATACCGATGGTTAACGAGTTGTTGCCTGACACGTCTACAGCCTCTCCCGGCAGCTGTTGCTTTAAAAAAGGATGAGCAATGGGGCGTTTTATTGATGCCGCACCCCGTATATCAGCTAATCTAAAGTGTAAACAATGCTGTAGATCATCTAAGCTGGAGTGTGTCGCACTGCAGAGCTGCCAAACCTCAATGGGGCTCTCCGGAACTGTTCCCAAAAAGTTCTCTTTCTTCAGTATTTTTGACCAAAATATCAGTACTTTTGCTATTGACCTTCAATACTCCTAATCAAAAACTGAAGAAAAATGTTGGTTGCTTTCACTTCAGTACCACTTTACAAATTTTGACACATTTCAGGAAATTTCTTAAGTGTTCATGGGTTGGCAGCCCTATGCATTGATCCACACACTGATGATCATTGCACGGAGGGCTCTCTCAAACCCATAATCAGAATAGTGCTACAGTTCAGCCAGATTTTAAATTGTTCCATTTTTGTGCCATTTGATGATGGGAACTTCTATACACCTTTCCAGAAATGGGGCGCTGAGTGTCCGAAATAGTGATGTCATAAGGGGAAACTAGGCCTTATGGTGGAGGGACAAAGGAGATAGTCATGGTTGACTAACACACTTGAATGCCTTTAATGACGGACAAGGGAGAAAAAGTTAGTTCCAAGGCAAGCCACCAATTTCGGGAAGCATGTATAGAGTGGAAGGTGACTGGGCAGCCGACAGCTTGGTAACAATGCTGTAAACATGCCATTTGTCCATTTAACTCAGTAAATGCTCATCCAGTATCACAGCTAACCGTGGGCAGTCGGATGGGCATAATGAAGACATCAGCACCTGTCACCTCTCTGGTCCCCACCACATACTACCGGTCAGACCCACGCAAATTCCCTTTGGGGGCAACTTGAAAATTTGATTTTTAATGGATACTGACCTTTCTCAGTCCTCTCTGAACACTGACATTTTTACACGAGATCTTCTTAGTATCGAACTGGTCTGTAAAACAAACAAAGAAATTCAAAAGATTTTAAAACAAACCAAAAAGAATTTTTAGTTGGTGCATTGCCATTGATCCTAAATATATTTAGCTCCAGCCCAATTATGTTTGGCGAGACAGTCAATACCTCCAGTTTGGTGTCAATTCCTAAAAAACAAAGATTTGCTAAGCAAAAGATGAAAACACCTACCAGCACCGCACGTCTGACAGAGATCCGGATCACATTCTCTGACGGCCAGGAAGCACGGACACTGTTTGGTGTTGCACTGCGCCTTACATCGGCAGCCAGGAAAACGGTTCTGACCTGAAAGAAAGTCAGCGATTATGGAGCTGGCGATCTGGACTTGACTGCAGCAGACATTGTAGACACGATCGTCAGAAACGTGGAAGAGAGCGAACAGACATATCCATGGAGAGACTACACAAGAAGGGCACCAGTAGGGGTGATGGCAGACTTGTTCTTTTACCGGGCGAGAAGCGAGGGATAGTGACCCAGCTACGGATGGGTGCCTTTTCCAACGCGGGACTGTGCACACTGCTCGAAATGCTGGAGGGAAGCGGGCCAAATTGAAAGGAAATGGCCAATTCAAGATCAACTTGAGTGACCGCAATTGATGTGTCCTACCAACGAAGGTGTCCACTATAAGAGAGGTTCCACTGTTGGTCCTGGTTGTCAACTGGGAGCATAAATTTCATGTAGCTTCACATTTTCAATGCTATTATCATATAGATTACTTACAATCGGAGCTGCACTGGCAGAATTTCTCGCAGAAGTTCTGGGCGTTGATGCATGGACAAGTCTCATCGCATCGTTGGCCCGGGTGGTCACATGGCTGGTAGTTGTACACGTGATTGGACGTGCTATCCTTCTTCAGTTGGATTTTACGGCAGTGCATCGACCACAGCCTGAAGTCGCTGCAAAATTAATTCGTTTGATAAGAATTAGGAACATGGTTGTAAGGTATCTTACACACAATCCAAGGGTGATCAGTGCAAACTCCCACCAGTTTGCTACAATCTGCACCAGGGCAGACTCAAGTGAGTTCGGTTAGATCAGCTCCATGACCGCCCAAAAACTGCCTCAGCAGAGAGCTCAATAGTGGATATTCCTCCGTGAGAGTGCAGCACTTGACCGAGCGAGCAACTTCACAGACATGACGTAATGCAAATTCGGACAGGAACTTAGAGAAAATCATCGCAAGTTTTTACTACAGGCAACAAAAATATCTCCGTACCTATGCTTCTTCTTTTTCTTCCTAGGGGGCGTTCTGACTCTGTCTTCTTGAACCTTAGGCATGTGTTCAGCTTCTTTCTGAGCAAACTCATAAACCTGAACAAACAAACAACAAAGCCGGTTACTTGTCTTTGATTGCCGACGCCGTCTGAGGATTTTGGAAAAGATGCGGTTACATCTGGTCAGGGCGCGGTTGTTCAAAACCATTTTTGCCACAATCGCCGGAGTTGTCTCCTTCAGTTAAAGGGGATTTGGCACACCAACGATTCAGTCTACTTTTGACATTTTCTCGGGCGGTGAAAATGAACCATCTCATTTCCTATTCATAAGTCTGGCGCAGATCAGTTAGCTAGATTAGGCCTGCTGAACCTGTGGACAACAGGGTTTGCGTATGACTCGATGATGCTTTGATATCTACTGAGGAGAGGGGAGAGCACTGTACTTGTCGCAGGGAATATGCTTTAAGTCCTTGAACGATTTAAACTCGTCTCAAACATTTAAACCAAGACCCTAATCGGATTTCGAAAATTGATTCAACATGTGGGAGTTGTGTTCTACAAACCTGATTACATGTCTTGGTGTGCAGAGCAGTCGACACAGCGCAGTAATTATTCGCAAAGACGTTGTGTAGCACACGGAACAGCGACTCCTCGGCCCCCGACCAATCTTCATTGCATTTGCTCCTTTTGACTGGAGGTGGCGCCACTGCATGAGAGAAACAGGACGTATGAGGAGATTATATGTAAAGTCATAGTCTCCATAGACGACTAAAAGATTGACATTATCGGCTGGGCGAATGACGTAAGTTGAGAACCATTTGAACTTGTGTATACTCTTGAGTCAAGCCTTGCCTTCTAAGGCACACAATTGCACTTCGACACGTAAGTGTGCCTTTTTAAAATCAAATTTAGGTGCCCCCTTTTTTTAGCATTTAGCTTGGAAAATCTGGGCAACTCAAATCTCATAAACAAAGAGACACGACAAGGCAGTTGCAGCAGTGAAATAAAAGTTTGGTACTTAAAAATAAATTTTTAACTGAACACGATTATAAACTTACCAAATTCGGCTTGTGAAGCTTCACTTTCCGAGAGATCAGATGTGGATGCGACTGAGCTGCTAGGAGCGCCCCGTTTTCTCTTGCCGTTAGTCGGGGCAGGTTCCGGCTCTTTTGGCAGCTCTTTCTGCACCTAAAGATTGAGAATTTTACGATACGTGACGCAGTAGTACAGCGAAACCTAACGCATGTCGCACAGAAGATCACTCGAGGAGCCTAAACGACACCAGGAGATTATAATGGAAGAAATAGCAGTACTCATATTTCACAAAAGGCAGACGACAGTGAAATGAGCAACAAGTCTATCTCAACCTGCCACGCTCACAGCTATTTGCGGTTGTTTTGCTGTGACAGGTCACAACTTGACAATGATAAACAATAATTTGCTTTTTCATAGCGCTGCTTTCAGTTAGCCTGGCAACAACTCACATACACTTATTGGGATTTTACTGAGCCTGGTTCCCACAAAAATCTTCCTGTGGTTTCAAAGAGCAGCTACAAAGTGATGATTTGAACTTGACCAGTAGAGGAATCAAGTGACGTCTCACTCTAAGAGAAAAACCTGCAATCTTTTGATCATGCGTTGACACTCTTCCACCTGCTTCCACAGCCTCTTTTAAATTCTGATGTCAAAGTATGAAGGTCAAGGATGATGAAAAATTTAGATCTCCAAAAAATTTTCTCATGCCTGGACTGAAGATGTTACAAAGTTCTAACCTTGTTTTGTGGTGGCGGATGGTCATGAAGGAAGCACTCCGGTCCACACGGGTCCGGATCCGACTTGGTGTCCGACTTCTTTCGCGTCAGCATGCTGGGGGTTGGATGATATGCTGAAAGATACTACGGCGTTAGTGTCCCCGTCGATACTTTAGTAAACAAATACTTTCACGGTTAACCACCCCGAAAAGGAATCGACAAAGATGATTAAAAATCAAAACTAACGTCAGAAGATGTATGATCAGTATCACCTTGCTGTGAGACAGCCACACTATCAAAGCCAACAGCTTATTGGGAATCAATGACGATGCCATGACGATATCAATGGCGATAACATGTACGATGATACAATGATATGTCTACTGACACTGGGACTCTTGTTCTACTTTGGCTTTGTTTACAACCCCAAAAGCCCTGCAGTATGACGTCATGTCTGACGAAACACAACCACAAGGGAAGGCCCCAAGAAACATCTGACCGCATTGAGGACAACATAATGGCCTGGTATGAAGTTAGGAGTAACATGTTTCTATGCCTGGGTCATCTTTTCTAATTTACGTCACAACATTAACCACGTGAGGGCTTTTATCAGGCTACTTGACTGAATAGGTCGTTCACCATGTCCGGCGACATGCATGCACTGACAACGGGAAGTTTCTCAGCCTTTTAGGCTGCATAATTATAGATTGTTCCCTTGTGAAGTGCCCTCTGTTCCATCAGGGTTTCCGCCAGGATTAAATTTAAGGGGGAGCAAAAAATTTTTTTTTTTTTTTTTTTAATTTTTTCTTCCAAAAGTTTTTTTTTCTTAAAAAGGGTATATGACTCCTCCGGAGACATTTTTTGGCCCTAAAACCGCTACAATTGCCTCCCAAATCCTCTTATTTTACATATCAAATCATGAAAATTACTCATTTGACAGTAAAACAAACTTTAGTGCTCAAAATTAAGGGGGTATATCCCCCCCTTGAAATATTTTAGGAGGGGATGAACCCTGTCCATGTCACTTATGACCTTGTGAAGTACTATGTACAAACAAAATGAAGCTTTGTTTAGTTTATTGGGCGTTCCAATTGATTGTACCAGGAAACATGGATTAGACAGAGACAAGGGAAACAACTGACAAGTCCACAAATTTACAAGTCCAAGGGAATAGTCTATAGATATGTAGCCTGAATACACAACACCACACCTTTTCTTGGTATGACAGCACCCCTACACCAGAGGAAGTCTGAAATATTCCCGAGGGGTGCAGAAAAGCACTCACCTTGTCCTTGGAAACATTTTGAAATAGAAATTGAATGAAAATAATCAATTCCGACGGAAATCACATCAGTTTTAAATCTGTGTGGAAAACAGCACATATATGTACAGTAGAATCTAATAACGGACACCTCTCAAATAGGGACAGCATCTGTCAGTGCTAAGGGTGTCCTTAATAAAGAGGTTCCACAGTCCATGTATACCGAAAGACGAAGCCTGTTATACTGAGAGTAAGTGCGTTGGCCCTAATGACCAGCTCGTCTTGGAAAGAGTATTATGCCATGAATTACATATGTAGATGTATGTCTTCAGATGTGAGCTGGAGCATCAGTCGATCATCCATTTCAATTTTTTGATCAAAAACATCAGCAACGAACAAATCGGCAATAAGTCTTCAAAATATTCTACCAAAACCTAAATCTACCAAAAGGGTCAACCAGAGCTGACCCTTGAAACTCCATTTACCCCAAACTCCTCTCTGCCAATGCCTGGCAGCAAGCAAGAAGGCAGTTTGTACACTACATTACTCACTGGCAGCTGACCACATAGCTGCATCAGAAGGGGGTTTCGACAGCTGTCGAACCAAACGACTTGTAACCAGTACCACTTTGTCAACATATCTACACGACCGGGATGATACTCACGATGTAAGAAGCAGTCGTATTTGAAGCACCGTCTACAGAATAATGTATGGAAGGAATGCATGGTCTGTTCCCGCTCGACTGACTGAGCGTTGGGGCCATCGATGTTGGGCGTACACTCAGGTGGAAGATTCTGCTTCAGATTCGTTAACTCCTTATCCCTGAAATTGATATTTTCATTGATAAGGCCACCTAAATTTGATTTCATGGTTCACGTCAGCCACTTCTAGGAAATGGATGAGGGTTTTCCTTCATCTTTCATCATTAGTAAAAAACCATGATTTTCCTAGTGAAAAACACAAATTCACTGAAATCAATTCATCGGCCAAAAACTTACCTCACCCCTGAGTTTTTATTATGTTTTCTGCTGCTGGGCCTTACCAGCAGGTCTTGTAATTGATTATATTCCCCTTACCTTTTCTTTGCCAGGGCTTTGAACTTTTCCTTGAGGACGTCAACGGTGCCTTTATCCGGGAACATACAATTGATTGCTTGGAATATTATTTCGGGTGGAATGTCTGTCTTAACAACTCCTTCACATTTACCTATAACAAAGACAAAGTTATTCTGAGATTTACGCCAACGGATAACTTCAATAACTGGTCAGGCATGTCCCTCAACTGATCGAGTTATAAGAAAGTTAGCATTTTGGGAATGGCTACCCAACACCTTTCCAGTTCTAGTTTAGAAGCAACTTTAACTTTCAGTGGTGGATCAAGAAAAAAGGCCCCAGCTAAAGAGCGTCGAAGATGCGATATTGGAAACGAGAGCTCTGGGGTCCCCCAGGTTAACACTCGGTGCCATATATGCATTGCTTGAGCATCAGAGGGATTTTTAATGAGCTTCTGGTCGGTCATGGTACCCCATAACCAGTACAGTGGAACCTCCCTTAGCGTACACCTCTCTATTAGGGACAACCTCTCTATTAAGGACACTAGTTTTGGTCCCAAATTGGTACTTTCCATTAAATTTGACCTCTCTATTCAGGACACCTCTCTATTAAGGACAGCATTTGTCAGTCCCGAAAGTGTCCTTAATAGAGAGGTTCTACTGTATATTCAACCTGACCTACCTTCACTTGCTGCCCTATCTAATAAATCGTTGTACTGCCCGTGAAGATTATTGATCATATTCATATAAATCTCGTCGTCCAAGAATAGCTCCTTCTCTCGGTCACCGTGCACCTTGCCGTCGTAATTCTTGAGGAGTTCTTCGAGGAATTTGCTGTCTTGGTCGAGGATCTCATCGCCCATATAAGGAATGTTGTGGAGGACGGTCTCATCTTCAACCTGTTCATGAGAAGAAATCCATCAATTATGATGTGGGGGGGGGGGGGGAGAAAAAACCTGCTTATTTTTAATAGGGCCTTAGTAGAAGGGGTTCATTTAATACAGATGTCCACTGAGGGAGGTTCTACTGTATATGACTTACCAATACCATGAAGTTCTGTTGCAATCGAGCCCATGTGTACATGGTTAGGAAACCCGAGGGGACAGCGTATAGCACATACCCTGGCAGGGGAAAGCAAGACTACTATGGGGCCTGACTTACCATGAAGTTCTGTTGCAATGGACTCATGGAGCCCATGTGTACATGGTTGGGACACCGAAGGGACAGCGTATAGTACATGCCCTGGCCCGGGAAAGCAAGACCACTATGCGCCCTGACTTACCATGAAGTTCTGTTGCAATGGACTCATGGAGCCCATGTGTACATGGTTGGGACACCGAAGGGACAGCGTATAGTACATGCCCTGGCCCGGGAAAGCAAGACCACTATGCGCCCTGACTTACCATGAAGTTCTGTTGCAATGGACTCATGGAGCCCATGTGTACATGGTTGGGACACCCAAGGGACAGCGTATAGTACATGCCCTGGCCCGGGAAAGCAAGACCACTATGCGCCCTGACTTACCATGAAGTTCTGTTGCAATGGACTCATGGAGCCCATGTGTACATGGTTGGGACACCCAAGGGACAGCGTATAGCACATGCCCTGGCCCGGGAAAGCAAGACCACTATGCGCCCTGACTTACCATGAAGTTTTGTTGCAATGGAGCCCATGTGTACATGGTGGGGCACCCGAGGGGACAGCCTATAGCACATGCCCTGGCCCGGGAAAGCAAGACCACTATGCGCCCTGACTTACCATGAAGTTTTGTTGCAAAGGAGCCCATGTGTACATGGTGGGGACACCGGAACGAACAGCGTAGAGCACCTTCAGGGGAACACTCTGGCCAGGGAATGCTAGACCGCTCTGCACATCACACTGAAATTGAGAGCAAGATAAAATGAACACTCAGTCATTCATCCATTCAGAAATAATTTTCCTTCAATATATTTCCATCACAAAACAGAGGACAGACCTCAATAAAGGTTACTGATTACTTTTATGTCTCAAAACACACAAGGTTGTTTGCTTGTGAGAACTGAAGAGCACAATAAAAACTCTGCATCAAGAGCACACCGAGGTCTAATCTGGCTCATTATTTCCACTTTATACAATTTTTTGAGATTCTGTACTGTAGCAAGCAAGAAAGCATGTCTAAGATTTGCCCCTATGACATGACTGAGTATACCTGAGGCATACTCACATACCAACCTTTTTCGTGACCGGCATCATATTTAGCACCTCTGGAGAGTTAATGGTAGGACTTGGACGGGGCTCCCTCCTTTTTTCAAGCTCCTCTATCTTCTCATTTAATTCTCGCCGATTTGATACAAACAGTTGCTGTAAAAACACCGAAATATCGATAAGACGATTGCTCCACAGTGCAGCAATGAGCCATATAAGGCCTTCTTTTACAATAATTGTAGAATTTTAGACATTCATCCATTTCCGAAAGAAAATAGTAATAAACCTGGCAAAAGACTATTATGATTGGCTCTTTCCCTGTCCTTTACTAGGCTAATCTTCTGTGTGAGATGCCTTGTTTTGCTGCGACAGGTCACATTTGCTTCCTTCAATTATACCCAGGGTTCTCCACTATGCTTTTTGTCCAGGCGCAGCACCCGGGCAGAATCATCTTCCCCACTTCAGCACCCGGACAAAAAAGTTAGCACCCGGACAGATTCATAGAGTTGGTAATGGTTTTACTGTTATAGCACCCAGACAGATTTTGCTGCCAACCTGGACAGAACTGAAGTGAATTCTCAATTGTGTCAAAATATGGCGACAGCACCCGGCCCAAAAAAATTGTTGGGGAGAACACTGATACCCACCTTGACTTCCTCTGCTCTTCTGTGGCGTTTAAACTGTCGAAGACGCATATATTCTAATTTCACTTTTCGCTTCCATTCCTGGAGATTTGTCAACAGTTCTTGCAAGTCTGCTTCTCTATCCTTTTCTGCTTGTTTTTCTTGTTCCAGTTTCTCTTGTTCGACGTCTCGCTGTTGGCGGCCTCTCGTTGCAGGCGTTTCCATGGCTGCCTTGAAAATAATAAAGGGGGACTATAGGCAGGCACAGAGGGGCTACAAATAGACCCTTTTACACCAGGCGGAGGAAGTCATTGTGGGCCAAAACAAACCTAAATATAGGCACAACGCACAAAAGATCATGTGGTGTGCGACTCTGCGGTCTTTTGTTTGCTTGTTTGTTTGTTGTGGCCAGCAATGACTTCCTCCGCATGCGAGGTATTTGGGTTTGACATCTTCAGGCGACTTATAATTATAATAGTTATACAGTAATAATACAGTGAGGGCCCTGGCCTGGGTGGGTCATGTCAGATTCAGCACTGAATATATATCCTCGTACGACCCTGAATCATTTCGGCGTACTGTGAGATGTGAGAGACCGCTATTGGCGAATTTGTGTTACTTTGTCTTGCCTGCTTAGGTCTCACTAGCCAGTGCAATGGCCGGGCCTACCTGGCTCCACAAATGGCGTGACGTTATTTCATGCATACCCCTGTTCAAGTGGCTGTCGACCTTGCAGTATATCACTCTCACACATAAACCTATACATTTCTGAATAGCTTGCCGCTTCTAGAATACTTCTGACCAGCTTTCATTGTTATCAAGTAATTCAGTCATGAGAACATGGGGGCAGCACAATACATGAGACACCCTGTACATCGATGAAAATTTTGAAAATTTCACCTTGCCGCCTTATAACTTGACGATTAACATGGATGGTGAAATAATATTTTTATAAACTTCTACTTATCACCTTGAGAAAGCAAAATAATAACAATTTTAAATTTTGATACCAAAATAGGGTGTCGTTGCGGCTTTTCTTTGAGCATTTTGACCGCGAAGTCTCACCTTGAGAACATGTGCACTCTGACAGGAACCAGTTCATGTCAACATCCGATTGAGCTATACATAGCATGCGAGGCCTGGTCACTGCGGACGTGCACAGAAGAAGCTGATATTTTCCTCAAATAATCGTCAGAGCTACCTCTTCACAAAATACCCAGGACACCGACATTTGAACATGCAGCAATAGCGATATGATAGGCTTATCTGTATCCATGGTAATCGCCTGAGATTGAAGAACTTTTTTTTTAAGGGGGACCAATGTTGACCTGATCACCACTGGCTAGTGAGACCTTAATGGTAACATGCAGTCTCATATTTCCCCTTTTTACTACAAAATATGAAAATCTGGATTGATACAAACATTTTGGTGTCCTACATGACAGGTCCAACAAGAATAGCTTCCAGTGGTGATCCATTCAAAATCATAGGCAAACTCAGCACTTCACCCATTTTCAAATTCGTTCAGAAAGCGGAATTCAGAGGGAATTCGAGTAACAGCACACCTCAGCTGTGGAGGCCTTTTTGGTCCATGAACTGAGATGAAAGCATCTTTATCCATCCCGAATGCATTCGATGAAGTCAAATGATGTTCAAAATGACATTTATTATCATATTTTATGATTTCACTTTTATTGGTATTTTGATTAAGGTCTCACTAGCCAGTGCAATGGCCGGGCCTACCTGGCTCCACAAATGGCGTGACGTTATTTCATGCATACCCCTGTTCAAGTGGCTGTCGACCTTGCAGTATATCACTCTCACACATAAACCTATACATTTCTGAATAGCTTGCCGCTTCTAGAATACTTCTGACCAGCTTTCATTGTTATCAAGTAATTCAGTCATGAGAACATGGGGGCAGCACAATACATGAGACACCCTGTACATCGATGAAAATTTTGAAAATTTCACCTTGCCGCCTTATAACTTGACGATTAACATGGATGGTGAAATAATATTTTTATAAACTTCTACTTATCACCTTGAGAAAGCAAAATAATAACAATTTTAAATTTTGATACCAAAATAGGGTGTCGTTGCGGCTTTTCTTTGAGCATTTTGACCGCGAAGTCTCACCTTGAGAACATGTGCACTCTGACAGGAACCAGTTCATGTCAACATCCGATTGAGCTATACATAGCATGCGAGGCCTGGTCACTGCGGACGTGCACAGAAGAAGCTGATATTTTCCTCAAATAATCGTCAGAGCTACCTCTTCACAAAATACCCAGGACACCGACATTTGAACATGCAGCAATAGCGATATGATAGGCTTATCTGTATCCATGGTAATCGCCTGAGATTGAAGAACTTTTTTTTTAAGGGGGACCAATGTTGACCTGATCACCACTGGCTAGTGAGACCTTAATGGTAACATGCAGTCTCATATTTCCCCTTTTTACTACAAAATATGAAAATCTGGATTGATACAAACATTTTGGTGTCCTACATGACAGGTCCAACAAGAATAGCTTCCAGTGGTGATCCATTCAAAATCATAGGCAAACTCAGCACTTCACCCATTTTCAAATTCGTTCAGAAAGCGGAATTCAGAGGGAATTCGAGTAACAGCACACCTCAGCTGTGGAGGCCTTTTTGGTCCATGAACTGAGATGAAAGCATCTTTATCCATCCCGAATGCATTCGATGAAGTCAAATGATGTTCAAAATGACATTTATTATCATATTTTATGATTTCACTTTTATTGGTATTTTGATTAAGGTCTCACTAGCCAGTGCAATGGCCGGGCCTACCTGGCTCCACAAATGGCGTGACGTTATTTCATGCATACCCCTGTTCAAGTGGCTGTCGACCTTGCAGTATATCACTCTCACACATAAACCTATACATTTCTGAATAGCTTGCCGCTTCTAGAATACTTCTGACCAGCTTTCATTGTTATCAAGTAATTCAGTCATGAGAACATGGGGGCAGCACAATACATGAGACACCCTGTACATCGATGAAAATTTTGAAAATTTCACCTTGCCGCCTTATAACTTGACGATTAACATGGATGGTGAAATAATATTTTTATAAACTTCTACTTATCACCTTGAGAAAGCAAAATAATAACAATTTTAAATTTTGATACCAAAATAGGGTGTCGTTGCGGCTTTTCTTTGAGCATTTTGACCGCGAAGTCTCACCTTGAGAACATGTGCACTCTGACAGGAACCAGTTCATGTCAACATCCGATTGAGCTATACATAGCATGCGAGGCCTGGTCACTGCGGACGTGCACAGAAGAAGCTGATATTTTCCTCAAATAATCGTCAGAGCTACCTCTTCACAAAATACCCAGGACACCGACATTTGAACATGCAGCAATAGCGATATGATAGGCTTATCTGTATCCATGGTAATCGCCTGAGATTGAAGAACTTTTTTTTTAAGGGGGACCAATGTTGACCTGATCACCACTGGCTAGTGAGACCTTATAGCTGCTGCCTAAATACATGTATTACTTGTCCCTTTAATTTTAAATAAGAAAAATTTAACTCGCGTGCTAAATGACAATGAATGATTGAGCATGAAACTTACTGTTCAAAAGGTTTTTTTATGATTCTGATACAGCAATAACACAATATGAACAGTTTGAACACATCAAATAGGCTATCAGACCAGTTTTATCACTGAAAACAGTGATTACATCGAATGACAAATCCAAAAAATAGGAAACCGCGTAAAAATTGGTTCTGCGCAGGCGCAGTACATATGGGGTTATACCTAGATGTCTATTTATAGAACAAGAATTCCCACTTTTGATATCATGTCGTTTCGCTCCCTGATCTTTTCGCCCCCAGTCGACTTCGAATCGATCTGTGTTCTTCATGGTTTAGACCTACTGTGAAGCCAGCCAGGTGCTGTTCATTTTGCTTTAACCTTCTTGGAAGCTGCTTGAGATGTGAACAAACTTGTTATGAATTGAATATGATTTTTATTAAGACCACCTTCGATAATAATCAGTTCGTATTGAGGGTACATACAGAATCTGAAACGTTCTGGGGGTCCGAGTTTTCGGCCGGACAGATCGAGTCCCATCACTTGGTTGCGTACTTTGCTAGCCCTTGCCCCGAGGCCAAGACACCAGGAAGGCCTACAAGGGATCACAGTTTTACGTTTCGTTTCAAAGAGATAGAACAAGGCAGTTTTGGGTCGAGTGTCTTGCTCAACAGGGATTCATACAGGAGATAAACCATAAAGTGTGGACTCTTTATGGATGTAGTCATCTGAGGGAGGGATTCATACAGGAGATAAAGTGGACTCTTTATGGTTGTGATCATCTGAGGGATGGATTCATACAGGAGATAAACCATGAAGTGTGGACTCTTTATGGTTGTGGTCATCTGAAGTAGGGATTCATGCAGGAGATAAACCATAAAGTGTGGACTCTTTATGGTTGTGATCATCCGAGGGAGGGATTAATACAGGTGGTAAATCATAAAGTGTGGACGCTTTATGGTTGTGGTCATCTGAGGGAGGGATTCATACAGGAGATAAACCATTAAGTGTGGACTCTTTATGGTTGTGGTCATCTGAGGGAGGGATTCATACAGGAGATAAACCAATGAAGTGTGGACTCTTTATGGATGTGGTCATCTGAGGGAGGGATTCATACAGGAGATAAACCATGAAGTGTGGACTCTTTATGGATGTGGTCATCTGAGGGAGGGATTCATACAGGAGATAAACCATGAAGTGTTGACTCTTTATGGATGTGGTCATCTGAGGGAGGGATTCATACAGGAGATAAACCATGAAGTGTGGACTCTTCATGGATGTGGTCATCTGAGGGAGGGATTCATACAGGAGATAAACCATGAAGTGTTGACTCTTTATGGATGTGGTCATCTGAGGGAGGGATTCATACAGGAGATAAACCATGAAGTGTGGACTCTTCATGAATGTGGTCATCTGAGGTAAGGATTCATACAATGGATAAACCATTCAGAGTGGACTCTTTCGGTTGCGAACATCTGAGGTAGGGATTCATACCAGATTAGAGTTGTAGTTTTCCACAAAAAGCTGACCGTGCAAGCACATTAGCTTAGACCAAAGCGCTACAATCAGTTTCAATGAACAAACATAAAAACTCACATATTTTCTTTATAAAAATCTAAGGTTTATTCCATTATAATACAAGATACTTGGTAAAAAGAACTAACCATACCTTGGTGCCATCTAGTGGTCAAGGTTGTACTAACAGAACCATCACTGTACAATAGAAAAGCCGAAAGATAAGTCCTCTAACAGCTGTCAAACCTCAAGACAAACCATGCTCTGGGTCAGCAAACTTCAAAATTGATCATCGCATTATACAAGTCTATGAAAGCACATAGAATATTTCCACTGGATGGAGACATTTTTTTTGTAGATTTTTCTTAGAGCATCAAAAGTTTTTATCATTATTTCTTCGAACAGCGGTATTCAGGGTCACCGAGCTTCACACTCAAATTCCTGGTCAAAGATTTTATCCAAAAGGTCATTGTCAAGTTTCTGAAACAGAAGGCCCGCTAGGCTGCAGCCCCTTTGGATCTGCCCATGGCAATTCACCGAGGATTTATACATGCATTTCCATATCAATTGTGACATGTTAATTTCTGTAACAAATTTGAATATTGAGAATGAAATATTATGTGAATTCAGCCAACACTAAACGTATAAACCCAGAAGGTTTGATTGGAATAAGAGGTGATTAAAAATTACAGAATATATTTAGGTTTATGCCGCATATTTTTTATTTCTTGGTTTACCTTGAAGTTTGGTAATTCAAAAGCATAACATGGGGGAAAATAAAATTCAAATTTAGATATTTATAATCTTCTTGCTCACAAAGGCACTTCTACACATGTTTATGGTAAAAATCAACTTCACAATGCTCAAATGATACTTCAGACAAAGTCAGAAATACATGTGGAGGAATTTCTAGAATATTGTTGTTACTTTTTTTGGAAGTTCTAAAAAGTGCTTTGTAAAAACTCTACTTTTCAAATTTGTCCCATTTTTATTTTTATTTCAACCACCTCAACATACCTGTAAGTAACACATTCCTGTGAACCAAGAAATAAAACACATGTGGCCAGAAGGTGACCCAATCTAAGAACTGCACAACACCACATTCACCTCCTCATTCAAAAGATAGAAAAAATAAATGCACCGACAAAATATTTGGACATGCAGTGGCTGTTTCTCAGTGTGGCACGACCGACAGTCATGTACAAAATAATGAAACAGGCGAGCAATATACATGAAATGGCCAGGGCCATTGTGCTCACCTCATGTGGAGGAAAGATGGATAAAGAGCATGGTATTGTGTCATGTAGCGTTAGGTTTGATGTAGGTCCAAGCAATTACAATTTCCCCAAAATGGCCAATTTACATAACATTCGACCTCTGTGACCTTGAAAAGTAGGTCAAATCAAAGAAGACCCGGGTGACACATTGAATGGTTGTTAGAATTAGATGTACCTATGATATAAAATTGGTGCCAATCGGGCAAGTCGTTACTAGGAATAATGGCATTTTGAAGAATTTAGGATTTGGCCCCCTCCCTGGAGGCCAAACGGCAAATCAGATCGCACCAAACTTCGGTACCTGAGATCACCTGACCAAGGGGTACATGTGTACCTAATTTTTGATCGATAGTCATTGCAGTTAAGAAACGTGCCATAGTTACGGCCTGACGGCGAATTTACGCCATTTGACCTTTGTGACCTTGACAAGAAGGTCAAATTAAAAACCTGTGTGACATATACTGTATGGTGGTTAGATGTACCCATGATATCAAATTGGTGGCAATCGGGCAAGAAGTTAAGGAATAATCACATTTTTAAGGTTTTTGGATTTTGCCCCCTGGTGGTCAAGTGGTGAATCATATTGGACCAAACTTCGGTCCCTGAGATCACCTGACTAATGGGTAAATGTGTACCAAATTTGGTATCAATAGTCATTGCAGTTTAGAAACGTGCCATCGTTACATCCTAACGGCCAATTTACACCATTTGACCTCTGTGACCTTGAAAAGGAGGTCAAATCAAAAACCCGGAGGATATATGATGCACATTTGCTAGAAGTACCTACCATATTTTTTTCAAAATTTCCCGACTACTATTAAGGGAGATATTGCATATTTTCACTTTTAACGTTTGGCCCCCTGGTGGCCAAACCATGAAACGAATCTGACCGAAACTTGGTCTCCAAGGTGTCATTACATAAGGGTACATGTGTACCAAGTTTCAACTCAATAGCTCTAACAGTTACGAAACGTGCCCTGCTAACGGACGACGGACGACGACGACGACGACGACGACGACGACGACGACGACGGACGACGGACGCCACGGTATGGGATAAGCTCACCTCTGCTAAGAGGTGAGCTAAAAATGAGAGATGGTGGTAAGTTCATTCAGAAATGAATAAAAAACAAAGTAGACACTTGTCAGTTGGGTCTGTCAAAATTGATCATTTTCTGTGAATCACAAAAATTATGCTCCTCTTTTTCATGTGTGCTAAAAAAATTTCTAAGAAATGGTTACCAGTATTCACGTAGTTTTTGGATGATGATAAATTTCATTGTGGTTTTTCCCATCAAAATTATATCCGCAGACACAAATGTAACAACATTTCGAATGCTAGGACCCCTTTTTGGTCTTATTATTTGTAAAGTTATTCGTTAAAATGAGAAAATATGACCAGATGTCGGATGGGAAATTCTAACAAGGCCAAATTAAAAAGTCAAAGGTTGATTTATTCACAATACAACATGTTATTTTCGTACACAAACCATGAAAAATTCTTCGCCCGAAAACATGGGAAAAAACTTAGCAAACAGGATAAACTTTTTAAACTCTCCAGCGGAAATAAACAGCTTCCACGTTCAAATATTGGGAAGATTGGCCCATGGTCCACGCAATACAAAATTCACATCACAAAAATAGGCAGCAAAAATATGCAACTATCCTTCTAAAGTCAGTTTTTAGGCCAGGAGACCCCATACCTCCTGTTTCATTCAAAATAGGCCTTGTTAAACATGACCTCTTGATATCAATACTGAATTGCACGGAGAGATTCTGTGCTGTCTTATAACAATTCCCATGATTTGGCAACCCCCAACATTCTTAAGTACACATGCCCATTTATCGACAACAAACATTCAAATGTATTGAACACACCCTTTACAAAAAGTGTGAAATTACCTCCCTTAGCTGGGAAGCCATTTTTCAGCCTATACGATCCCCCCCGCTACCAGTGGAGAGCAATACAGAACAGTGGTGTTATATATCCAAGACCAAGAGTTCAAACAATATTCAAAAGTCTCGCCATCTATAGCATTTGGAACAAACTAATGTCACCCCAGTGATGGACACCCTCAGGACCGACAAATGCTGATCTTAATAGAGAAGCGTTTTGAGTGAAGAGGTCAAAGTGTATAGAAATTACCTATCATCAAAATCAAAATTCCTGTCCCCAATACAAAGGGTGTCTTGCTATGATAGAAGTGTCTGCTATTGAAGTGAGGTTCCACTGGATATTCATAATTACTTTTTAATGCAGATTTTAAAGACACTTTTCATTATAATTTCATGACTATTTTCATGATACACGATACTCTTGAGACTGTTAATAATAATCACCTTGAAAAAATTACGATCATCATGACCAGGGCCCAGTTGTTGAAAAGCACAGAAGTCACGTTATCCTGACCTGACGGTCCCGTTCACGTTTTAAGTATCCTTAAGAATGTTATCTCTTTCTAACTGAAAGAGATAACATCCTTAAGGATTCTTAACCCATCAAAACGTTCATGTTAACGACTCTATTAAAGTTAATGTTGTTTTGAACAACTCAGCCCTGCTAATTATTGTCAACGCAACTTTCATGACATCTAAATACTCTCTTTAATTAAAATTCTGAATTATCAACCCGGTATATATTTACAAAAAATGACTCCGTCAAACCTGTCCAGTTTACGTCAAATTTACAGAAAAATCCTGTACTTTACACTTTATACAGGCAATAGCAACAGACTTGGTTCAAGTTTTTAGTGCCATATTTTATAGCGAGGTAAAGAAATATTCGAAATCACGACTCAGAATTTGAGCTGTGTCTATGAAGTCCAAACGTACCATTTTTTACGTTGGTTTTTGATTGTAAATACCTTCATATAGAAATAGTCTTTGACACACGTTATTTTCACAAGCTCCAATACCTCCAGTTTGGTATCAGTTGTTCAATTGAAGCCAAAAAGCAACTCTATTTTCATCACTTAGGACGGGGGTCAAAGGACCCGCGAAATAATGTCATTTTCTTCAGCTTCATTGTATTTTGATATAAATCCGTTCAAAACGATAACACCGTTTGGTCAAGGACACAGGATATGCTGCCATAAGATTTCCCAGAGTTGAATACCGGAAACATCTGGAAATATTCGTGCCATTTTATTTGCTGTTTTGTGAAATTGCATTTTTTGCCAACGTTCGTAACGTAGCGTCTTGAAAACCCTGTACCAGTAATTTTAATTAGGTTTCCTTTTTCACGGCCATACATTTTTAGATAATCAGTAAACGTGAAAAACATGGAAATATAAATAAAATGCACACGATTATTTCCGAGTTTACAGTATAGATCAAATGTTGCTGTCATTACATGTTGATCGGTGAATGTGCTTTTTTGTACGTCGAACCAAACTTGGACATATATTTCCTGACAAATTCCTTCGCCTTGGCTTTCACGTTTTCGTTGACTTCTAGATCTTCTGGGTGACGGCAGTATCGGAGTTCCTTAGACAACACGGCGTGCGTAAGCTTTCGCGCCAAGTGTTTAAAGTCCTCGGTCGTTGAGATGCGACCAAGTTTGCACTCGGGTTTACGGAACGGATTCAGACAGTGTACGATGTAGGATGACATCTGGAAGGCATCAAAAGAAAGTTAGTCATGGCATTAACAAAGGAAGTGAGTCATGGCATGAACATAGAAAGTGAGTCATGGCATGAACATAGAAAGTTAGTCATGGCATGAACAGAGAAAGTTAGTCATGGCATGAACATAGAAAGTAAGTCATGGCATGAACAGAGAAAGTAAGTCATGGCATGAACAGAGAAAGTTAGTCATGGCATGAACATAGAAAGTTAGTCATGGCATGAACAGAGAAAGTAAGTCATGGCATGAACAGAGAAAGTTAGTCATGGCATGAACATAGAAAGTAAGTCATGGCATGAACAGAGAAAGTAAGTCATGGCATGAACAGAGAAAGTTAGTCATGGCATGAACATAGAAAGTAAGTCATGGCATGAACAGAGAAAGTTAGTCATGGCATGAACATAGAAAGTTAGTCATGGCATGAACAGAGAAAGTTAGTCATGGCATGAACATAGAAAGTGAGTGATGGCATGAACATAATTTTTTTATATCCTGGCAGTCCCTGCTTCCGGAAATTTGGGAATATCCGGAAAATTCTCATCAACTTATCAACTTTACTCAGCCCAATGCAACCACAATTACATCAAGTCAATAAACGCAAAAAAACTGTAATATATTCAACACACCTTGGTCCTAAAAGATTCTTTGCACCGTTTTGCGTCCTCACTTGACGTGTCAGCAGCAGCAGTTGTAGTTTTGTGGCGTTTCGACTGAAATATTGAAAAAGACAACATAAATTAAGCTGATTTAAAAACCCTTCGACCTGAGGATCTCGCGAGTGTCCAGGAAAAGACCAACCGCTCATGTGTTCTGTTCACTCGGAGATCACAATCGGGTGATTTCATTTATTTATTTATTTATTTTCTTTCCAGATTTTGTGAATATTTCAATTTGCAAAAATAGAAATTGCGAAGATATTTTTTATCATTGGAGAAAAAAATAAAGTCATGAAAGTTCTATTTTTTCCCAAAATTTTTAAAAATTGAAAAAGAGGAACGCTTTACTGGGATACATCGAAAAACCAGTCAACTTACCCTAGCAAATGGTGGTGGTGTGTCCATGGCTGGTGACGAATATGGTCTTGTCTCACTTTCCGCACCATCCCACGTTGGTGCGTCCCACTGAGTTTGTCTGCAAGGGAAAAACATTCTTGTAAAGTGGTGGCATTTACTGGTGGTTTATGAATATTGACCTTGCTCGGTATCCAAGGGCTTCGAATGTCACCATCAAAGCACTTTGCAGAGGCACTCTAAAGTGATAATACCAGCTTCTATATAGTGCTTTTCACTGATCAAGTTCCACAATTGAGCTCGACCTGTGAAGGACCAAGCAGCGACTGTCGGCCTAGAATATTCGAAGATATACAGTTCAGAGAGCTTAGGTATAGATCTTTCCAATTCAGTTACCAAAGTCCACAATTGAGCTCGACCTGTCAAGGACCAAGCAGCGACTGTCGGGCTTAGAATATTCGAAGATAAACAGTTCAGAGAGCTTAGGCATAGATCTTTCCAATTCAGTTACCAAGGTCCACAATTGAGCTCGACCTGTCAAGGACCAAGCAGCGACTGTCGGGCTTAGAATATTCGAAGATAAACAGTTCAGAGAGCTTAGGCATAGATCTTTCTGATTCAGTTACCAAGGTCCACAATTGAGCTCGACCTGTGAAGGACCAGGCAGCGACTGTCGGCCTAGAATATTCGAAGATATACAGTTCAGAGAGCTTAGGCATAGATCTTTTCGATTCAGTTACCAATCAAACTTTTTATCAAAGAGGCCCAAAAATATAAGCGTCCCAAAATGGAAATACCCCATCTCTGAAATCATCAAACTTACTTTGTAATACTGTGATAATAATAAGTCTTCCCCTCGGCGTCTTTCGCGGACTTCCAATTTGGCGGCAGTTTCTGTTTCTTGGGTTTAGGGGGCGACGGCGGTGGAGGGGGAAGGTCTTCCTCCTCCTTCTCAGGCTGGGGTTCAGGCTCGATGCCGGGCATATTCTGCTGCACCTGAGAGGAGAACATGTCCTGAATGAATTCAGGGGCCAGAAATGGGATTTAGAGGATTCAATCACAGAAAGGCTGTTTCAAATATACAAAATTGCAAAGGTCATGGTTATCAAAACAGTGTACAATAATTTCCGAACATTTTAAGCAGATTTTCAATACATGGCGGTACATTATTACCAGAAACAATGCCGTAGAAATCCTTAGCCGGTCAAATAACATCAAGGAACATCCTGCAATGAAGTGGTTTTTAACCTCCCTCGTGATTTGTGTTTAGTGTTTACCTGCTGCCATCGTTGTTCGAGTGTTGGACGGTCACCACCCGCAGAGGATGTTGTAACATTCTGTTGGAACATGGGCGTGCCCTGGCCCATCATACTGACTGGCGGCCCGCCCATAGCACCCTGAGACTGATTGAACATGGGCTGGTTGGGCATCATTGGGCCGTTCGGACCCATCATGAACGGAGGTTGGTTCTGCTGCATGAACGGAGGGGCCTGAGGAGGCATGAAAGGAGGACGCATCTGGAAACAAAATGACACTGCTAAAAAAAAGACGGACACAGTTACCCTAAAAATGATGAACGAGAAACACCACAAGTCAAAACAGCCTCCCAGTCTGCTATCAAATACCTCCCTCAAAAACCCAGGTCCAACTTTTCATGCAGAGGCTACATCAACATAAAGACCGGAAGATGGAATCGTGCTGGCAAAACATTTCTGAAGTGAGCTGATTTTCCCTGTTTGTGAGAAAAATCACAATCTTTCGTTTTACTAACTGAGCTGGTGCACTAGAAAAGTACTTACAGGGAAGTTTGATCCAGGAGGTCCTCCGCCAGGGAACATCATTTGCTGACTAGGATCCATGAACGGCGGTCCCATTTGTCCCATCGGACCCATTGGGCCAGGTCCCATTGGTCCATTAGGCCCCATCATCGACCCCATAGCTCCAGGTCCTTGCTGATTGAATTGTCCTTGCGTAGGGTCCATTTGAACTTGAGCGGGGTCCATAGGTACCCCTGAACCATCTAACATTTGTCCTTGAGATGGGTCCATAGGCCCCATTGGGCCTTGTGATGGGTCCATGGGCCCCATTGGGCCTTGTGAAGGGTTCATCATGCCCATTGGCATAGATCCTTGAGATGGGTCCATTGGCATTGGCATATTTCCTTGTGAAGGGTCCATAGGCCCCATTGGCATGTTTCCCATTGAGGGGTCCATCTGTCCTTGTGACGGATCCATGGGTGGCCCCATTGGTCCTCCTTGCATCATCATGCCCATGGCCATCTGCTGCATGTTTCCAGGCCCCATCTGGTTGGGATCCATCTGGTTGGGATCCATCTGGGATGGGTCAAAACCAAGCTGAATATCTGGAAATCACGGTAAGATCATGTGAATTAAGGGTGGCTTACATAAAAATATTGGAAATAGTTAAAGCAGAACTCAAACTCATAAACTAATACATCTTAAGTCATAACCAATTTATGTGTTCTGCCCAGATGAACACACGACCAATAGGGCCCGCAATAGGCTCCCTTTCATTATTGCTTTGACACCGACTGAGGACACGCGATGGCCATTGTATTCATCGTACGAAAATCACTTAAAAGCCTTACCAGCTAAACCTGGTCCCGGTATGAACTGTCCCGTATTCGGATCATAACTAAACAAGCCCTGCTCCATCATCTGTTGGATCTGCTGCTGCATGTACTCCTCTTGCTGCCTCAGTGTCTCGGCCGCCTCATCTTGTGCCTTCACCTGGGCCTCAAACATCTCGCGGCGTTCCTTTTTGCTCAGCTTGGCAAGGCTCGGGTCGAGCTTATTAAATTTTCTGCAAAATAAGACAAAGGTCGTTATTAGTTTTCATTTGCTATTAGTGGGAAATAAAATTACTCCGGCAGTTATAAGAGAAGAACATAGAAATTAGCAGCTTTTACTGAAAGAAACTAAAGGTTTTTCCTGAATTCTTCTCCTTCTTCTCTGAATTCTAATTCAATCCGGTAGGCAATTGCATGAATTGCATGAGTTTAGCAGATGATTTAGCTCAAGAAGTCTTGTTTTTTGTTGTGGGTCATTTTTCGCACCGGGGTTTAGGGCGGAAGAATATTTGGGTTTGATTTTAAAAGTTACCGTTGGAGACAGTGAATGATGTCATTTTGTAAACAAAGATAGCCATCTATACCGGGTGTATTATACACTGCCAAAATGCTGCCGTAGGGAAAGATAGCGCCAACTCTCAACCGGCAACCAGTGTCGGTGGAATTCAACAAACATTTTTGACAAAAAGATAAATTCGTTTCATCCATTTGTTGAAACACAGCATCCAAAAAATTACAACAGTGAACCTAAAATCTGTTGCACACAGACGATTAAACAAGTGCCATGACCTCACCAGCATCAATTTCCATCATTTTATAAATGTTGCTTTAATTCTTTACAGCCTTAATAACAACAGTAGATCTTCATGCTGTGATGATAGCACACTCGCTATAACTCGTGTGCGGGAAAGGCTCAATACAACACAATGTGATTCACTGGACACGACAAACATTGGACATTTAAAACGATAATCTGCCAGACAGCGGCTTTACTCACTTTTGTTTTGCTTTAGTGTCCTTTTTAGCAGACAAAGCCCTGCAAGTGTTAATTTGAAAATCCTTCTAAAAGTCTGATGGAAAAAATCCCCAGTTTGAAAAAGACCATGGCAACTGATTACACGAAAGATTCAAAGGTGAAAATGTTCTTCCCTCATAAGATCTTGTTAGTGTTGACAGGGTCATCTTTGGCAAGGAGAAGAGTCCATCGAGATCTTTCAATACTTTTTGCTTGAATAGGGTATTTTCTTGCCTCGGTAGAGGCACAAGGTAAGGCCGACTGCCTATTACGGAATGACAATCATCAGATTTGTGTCGTTATGACAGTAGCTTGAGATCAGGGACTTATCACAGATCCTTCTATATATATATATGGCAGGGCTGAGTTGTTCAAAACAATGTTAGATTTAATGGAAACGTTAACTATCAACGGAAAAATTTAAATATGTTGATCTGAAAGAGATAACGTCCTTAAGTATTCCTTAACGTAACTGTGAAGGATAAAGCGACTTTTGTGCTTTTGATCAACCGGTCCCAGAAATGTACACAAAATTCGTTCTCTTTCTACCAGGTTTTATCAGTATACACATCAGGATCCTTGATAAGGCACTATTCTCAAACGCCCTGATGTTAGAAATGGGAGTGAAACATCACACAACATGTAGACACGTACCTTGGGACCCTCTCGTCGTCATGGCTCACGCTCGACCGTCGTTTATCACGGCTGCCTCCCGCTCGGCGATCATCTCCCCGATCAGGTGATTCACTGTAGCGGCTTCTTTTGCGATCATATCGGTCACGATGGCGGTCGCGGTCGCGATCTGCAGAGAAAGAGGATTAAGAATCATGAATATGAATGATGCCAAGAAAAGTTAAAAGAGTCTTTACCAGAAAATATACACTGCTTTTCATGTCCGGATTTCAGAGTTCTCCACATGATTTTCTTAAGGTAGGGTGGTAGCCTTGACATTTGAGAAGTTTTTCCCTGTGCCGCATAAGGTAGGGTGGCCAGCAACTTAAGGTCGGGTGGCCCTATAGAAATCCTTTACGAAATCCGAGAGCGAGGTAGGGTGGCTGCTTCTAAGGTAGGGTGGTAAGCTGCCAAGGTAGGCTGCTAAGACTGGGTGGGCACCCTGACAAATGGCCTCGTGGAGAGCACTGCGATTTAGCTATAAACAGCCTGGTGATTGCCTGCCCTTATTTGCTCAGCTAAACAAGGTCTCCCCTTGAAGTGGGCACTCGGTATCACTTGGTGCTTCATCACCAACCTTCAACTGAACCTACCTCTGTATCGATCGAAGTCCCGATCCCTGCTACGGTCATAGTATCTATCTCGGTCGCGGTACCGGTCTCTTTCGTAATAATCATCCCGATAATGGTCCCGGTCTCGATCATCTGAATGAAAATATTCAAATATTATTTGAGCATAACAGGATGGCTTAAACAGTTCCAACAGGGTGTGGGTTTGATCATCGGGAACCCAGGAGATTCACCGAAATATCATATTTTTTACACCCACCTAATTCTTTCTCCGTTCTTTTCCGCTCCTCGTGCTGTTCCTTCTTCGGAATCTTGAACAAATCCTTCAAAGAGCCCCACGATTCCAACAACTCTGATGCAATGTCCGCCACGGTCGTTTCCTTTTTCACTTCCACGATCTCGCCATCCTCCAGGTCAGGCTTAACGTCCTCCGTGACGTCCTCCTCGATTTTAGTATTGTCACTTTGCACCGACTCATCTGGCGTCACAACATCCGAATCAGTCGGACTTTCCTCTAATTTTATTTTTTTCACGAGCGATTCTGAAGTCACGTCGTCCGTTTTGTTCTCCTCTTCAATGGCGCCCTCTAAACTTGAAGCCTGAGACTCGGTACCCTGTTCCGATGCCACGGCAACCTTTGAAACGTTCACGATCCCAGAAACTTTGCTACTGTCACTATCGGAGCTATTGTCATCGGTTTCTTTGATATGCTGGAATAATTTACGTTTTTTGTGCGGCATTTTCTCGTAACTTTCATCCGGCTTTGTAAATTCAATATCCGAAATGTCTGAATTGTCCACCTTTTGAGTACTGTCTGTACTTCGCTGGGGCGTTTCCGACCCCGCCCGCTCAGTGTCTGTCTCTCCTGAAGAAGATTCGGGCATAGCCAACTCCGCTGCCCATTTTTGCACAACGCCCATGACTTTACTGTCTTGTAATATTGTTTTGTTCGTAACCGGCAGGATTTTTAATGTTGACAAAATCTGCAGACAAAGAGGGAGAGGTTTTCATAAAGCATAGCAATGACCATGATTTACATCAACAAAATAAGAAACTGACATCAGGGACCGCAGTTGCAACACCTTAACAACACTCAGTAACCTACAACAGAGGTTCATCACGTGACGTTTTGACGGCCACCTGCCAATGCATTTCCTACACGTCGTGACCACATGTGACGGCCAATATGGCAGTGAAAAACAACTGGTGACGTCATCATGTGACGTCAGTGAAGAACCTCTATACATGGATACATTCGGGAATTCAATAAGTGCAAACGACTAAACTGAGACCCTTCATCGAGATAGGATATATATTTAACAACTACAGTTAGCTGTACACCGACCTGAAGTTTGAGGTTCCTAGACCCAGAGCCGAGACTAGCCATCCAGCTCCACATCAGCGACAATCCATGATAATCAAGGAATAAACGTAAACACGCCGGCTCCTTCGTCGCCTTCATGATCTCTAGTAGCGCCAACCTGTGGTCATTGTTCTCACTACGCACCATCAGACGAGCGAGTTGTAAAACGTGGGCTTTGGTTTTCATGCCGTCGTGGGACGCCATCTTTTCTATTTCATCGTCCAACTGAAACAGAAATCAAACGTGATGTTGTCAAAAACACTGATTCAAATCCCCATCAAGATAGTCTCCCGCAAGCCCTGAATATTTATGTCTACCTTGAATAATAAGGAAATCATCGCACTTCACCATCTCTAAGCCTTAACAAAGCCACAGAGATTACTCCTGACACTCCCAAGTCACATACCTCAAACCATGATGTTCTCTAGTTTGCATTTTCCCAAGGACCGGTCAGAGCTTGAAATTCATTGAGGCAATGAAGGCAATCGCAATTTCCCAAGGACTGGTCAGAGCTCGAAATTCATTCAGGCAATGAAGGCAATCACAATTTCCCAAGGACCGGCCAGAGCTCGAAATTCATTCAGGCAATGAAGGCAATCGCAATTTCCCAAGGACCGGCCAGAGCTCGAAATTCATTCAGGTAATGAAGGCAATCGCAATTTCCCAAGGACCGGCCAGAGCTCGAAATTCATTCAGGCAATGAAGGCAATCGCAATTTCCCAAGGACTGGTCAGAGCTGGAAATTCATTGATGCAATGAAGGCAATCGCAAACCAGCAAAAGTGCCCATTTTTCAGCCAAAAATGCTGTGCCCTTTTGAAATGAATTGTGGGGCCTGCCCGAATAGATAACTGTTAGATATGCAGAAGAACAGCAACAAAAACAAAAACGAAATCTTACCAAGAGATCATCAAAGATTTCCCTCTCCTTCTTCTTCTTCTTCTTTTCCTTCTCCCGGCCGAAATCTTTGGCCACTTTGTCCAGAATCTTGAGCGGCGTACGCTTATCTGCTCCGATAAAGCCGCGGCAGTTCTCGGCACCGCAGTAACACTTCTGCGCTTCTTTCCTGTGAAAAAGAAAGGTTACAAAGCATAAGTAAGATTATATCAAGGAGAAGACATCATCATCATCATCATCATCATCATCATCATCATCATCATCATAACCGGCGTCGTTACCCTGTTGGATTTGTGCCGGCACTTCACGACAGCCAACTATCAACCTGTGTGGGATCTTTTACTTGCCCACGCAAAAGGGACCACAGCTTTTAGTCTCATCCAACAGACCCTTAATTATAGCTTCTATACATTTTTATTGCTCACAAGTATAGAATATGATAACAATATCTTACCCATATCTTTCAAACTGGTAGTCAAACGTGATTTCCTCCCCACTGCGAATCTTTCTCTTCGTGAAGAAACCAATGCGGAGCTGACCATTCACTGTCCACTGAAACAACAATATTTATCTCATAAATTATTACAAAGATACCAACAAAGAACCTGGTTTGGTGATTTTTATAGAAACTTTCATGTTAAAGGGGGTGATTCAAATTTGTACCAGTTACGGGCCGCAACAGACTCACCATTGAACCCTTCGAGGCTAGTGAAATTAAGGGGAAATAAAGACACATGATATACAAAATAGCTTTGACCCTACCTTCTGAGTCTGGCAATTCGGATCGCAGCTATGGTTGATAAATCGCGATATGTTTCCCTTCAGCGTTGCGTCGATAACCTCGTCCGCGTTCAACGCCATGAAGTAATAATGCTTGGGTCCGCTACTGTCCAGATCGTACTCCTTGCACCGCTGCTTGAATTTTTTGTAGTCCAAAACTTCGCCGACATATTCCATAACGAATTGTGATTCATCTAAATCGTCGAGCGCCGTCAGACCCCAACCTTTACTTTCTGTTTTGAACGGTTTTACAACAGAATATTCTCGCTGTAAAACAAGTAGGGAAATATGTTTGTCAATTTGTGATGCATTCATACAAGTAGAGAAATATAATTGGCAATTTTGGATGCATTTATACAAGTGGAGAAATATAATTGTCAATTTTGGATGCATTTATACAAGTGGAGTAATATAATTGTCAATTTTGGATGCATTCATACAAGTGGAGAAATATAATTACCTATTTTGGATGCATTCATACAAGTAGAGTAATATAATTGTCAATTTTGGATGCATCAATACAAGTTAAGAAATATATTTGTCAATTTTATTTTATTCGAATTTATTATGAAACAATGCGTCAACCCCTGAATACATTCCTCAGTTCATCAAGGTGCTGCTAGATTGCGTCAGCGCATTCAGGAAAAAGCTGGTTCCTCCTGGTACATAATTGGGGCCCCTATTTACAATAACGCATTATTGATTACGTAATCAGCAATAGATGCATGTGTGACCATGAATGACACGACACGATTGGTCCAGAAACTAATAAGGTATGAAAAATAGATATATTTACCCTCTGGAAGCGTTTGTTGGTACATTTTTCATTGCATGGACACCGGCTACCACTGAAGCAAAGAAACAGAAAAAAGTGCTCGTCAGTTTTAAGATAGAGGGGTAAAATACAATGCCCTTCCCGGACCTCAGTCTGTATCAAAGAACATACTTTCTAATCAAGTCATACACGAGTTTCTGAATGCGAGCTGGAGCGGTTTATTATCTACATGTTCATCAGGCCGAATCCAGCCGACTGATCTGCACCAGACTTGAACCTTGGCAATACTGACCATTCAATGAAAAGCATCCTATTGAGGCAGTCATCGCCACACGGCGGGATGCCGAGCAGACGATCTTCTTTGCAGGTCGTACAATCACACACCATACGCTTGGCTTCTTTTTGTTCCTTGGACCATTTCCTGATAAAATAGTCAAACATTCATGAGTAAATCAGACTGATTGGAAAGGGAATTATCAATCTGCGACACAGGTATCCCTGTTCAGTTTTGCATGCACTTTAATGTGACATCTTAAAAGTCAGCAATTCCCAACAAATGTTTAAAGTTGTCAATCCTTTAAAATATGTAAGCAAATGCCGAGGATTCGTAAAAAGATCAGTCTTTTCTGAACAATTTCCGCTGCTGACATCATGGCATGGCACCCAGTTCTCATCTATTCTACAGAGACTTTATTTGTTGAGTTACATTAAGCAGTAAGCAGGAGAAAATGTTGATCATCATGACGACCACACTGCTTTGAACTAACCTTTCAGATAAGTAGATATTCTCTGGCACAGGTTCGAAGTAGGGTGGCTTCTCTGTGGTTTCAGGTATTACAGGTGGCAGTGGAGGTGGTGGCGATGGTGGCAATGGCGGCACATCGCCCGCTTCGCTCTCGGTACCAGGTGGCACTGGCTGACCCACACTTTCATGTTTTGCTTCAAATAACTTGAAAATTGGCTGCCTCGCGTCAAGTCGGACCTTTTTGGAATCACCATTCTCGGACTTGCCATCGATTGACGTTGTGCTACTTGGCGATTCAGCAGCGCCATCTTGCGTCGATCCCAAACCTGATGGTGGCAGAGCTGGGGTCACTTCCCCACCAAACTCAATCTCGCAGTATTTCCGCCATCGCTTCTTGATATTTTCCGCCTTTGGAAGCGTGTCTCCTTTCGGAGACACTGCACCTGGCCGCACAAATGGACCGGCTGTGCCAGCACTCGGGGAGGATGGCTTGATAAAGTTGACCTCTTCTTCTTGACACTGTGCCTCTCGACGCCTGATATACTCTTCCTTCTCCTTGCGTTCCTGTTCCTCACGCTCCATTCGCAGACGTCGGATTCTCTCCCGCCGTGCTTCCTCCTCTTTCTCCTTCACTTTCTTCTGTTCAATCGATTTAATGCGGGTGCTTCGTCGACGGGACGGCGTATCTTCATTACTCTCAGTATCACCATCTTGTTGCGACTTCCGTCTCCTTCGTGGTGTAGTCGTGTCACCATCTGAAAATTCGTCGTCGCTCTCACTGCTACTCTTCTCCGCACTCCCGGTGTCCGGACTACGTGAATCCTCACCGGGATGCATACGCATCAGATTCTGCAAAACAGGTGGTAGCGACCGCATCTTAATCCTCTCAACACCACTGTAGCCCTGGGATGTCAATGACGTCGCACTTGTTGAGTCGGCGATCGACTCTGTTGGTGTTGACACTGAAGACTCTGATGGTGCAGGTTCTGAAGGTTCTGGTGGCATCCAAATTTCACTTTTTGTTTCTTGCACTGCTGTTTCCTGATCACCGGACATCAATTTCTTTCGTACCGCCTCTGCTTTGGCAAATTTTTCTTGAAATCCGGATGGAGCAGTATCTGTTTGTACGGGTTCAGAGGGTTGTTCTGGTGCCGACACCTCGGGCCCCCACCTCGACTTTCTGGTAGATCTGTTCCGTGGCTTAGGTTCTTCTTCTGGCAGTGCAGGAGGTGGGGGAGGTGGTTCATCCAGATTCAGCATTTCAGTTTGCTGATGAACTGGTGGACCGGGTGGAAACCCTGGCATCGGAAATCTAAACCTTGGAGGGAAACCAAATACCCCAGGTGGATGGAAACTCCCTGGAGGAGGAAGTCGGAAACCTGGTGGTAGAAAACCTGGAAACCCTGGCGGCATACCAGGGAAATTTGGAAATGGACCTGGGAAAGGTGGTGGAGGAGGAGGTGGTCCCTGATCAAAACTGTAAGACGAAGAAAGGGAGACATCCTGAGCAAAATTTTCTTCAGGTGGGACTGGTATCCCTTGATCTAAAGCTGGCTCTGGTGCCAATGTAGTCAGTAACTCCTGATTAAACACTGGCTGTGGTGGGGATACCCCTTGATCCATTTCGGCCGTAACATGAAGACGGTTTGGTTCTGATGGCACTTGAGGAGGGGGTGGTGGGATGTTGGCAAGATACTGTGGTTCAGGAGCTGTTTCTTCTGGGATGTTGTCGTTACGAGTCCGAGTCGGAGCAGTCTCTATCACAGGGGCTGGCACATCTGATGTGACTGGTGGCACGTTGGCTCTCTCGACATCAGCATTGCTTGGTTGATCTGTTACTTCAGACAGGGCAGGAATTGGCTCTAAAATCTTTTCCTCTTTAAATGGCATGACTTGTGGGGTGACTCGGTCAGTCTCACCATCTTCTTTTGCTGGTAATACAGACTCCAGAGGTCTGAACAATTCTAGTTTGGATTCCACAGGTTCTGGCTGAAATGCACTCAACACAGAGGCATTTGCATCACTCTTAGGCAACACTTTGTCCTCCAGACGATTCAGTAGCGAAGACATTGGTGTAAGAGGGACAGTTATCAATCCTTTTGATGGTTGACGAGGTTTATCCAAATCCCATTGGCCTTGAACTTTTCTGACATTCTTAAACTTGAAGGAAATTTTATCAGCAACAGACGGAATTGCTTCCGTTTTGCTTTGGACTTCACCAGGAATGTTCTTGGTGACACCGACTATTAAGTGCGACTGGTCACCAACAGGGGGAACTGACTTGTATTTCTCCACTTCTGCCTGAACTAAAGTGTGGCCCATTGCCGCGGGTGCTGCAGGTAAGAATTGGATGGTCTCTGGTGGGTAGACAGGCAGGACTGGCTCAGACTCCTCATCAGGCAGCTCATCTTGTACCGGTGTCGCAGAACCAGCATCTGCATCATCTGAATCAGTCCTCAGTAAAGTGGGATGCTCAAGAACATTTAAAGGTATTGCTGAAAGTTTAGCTGTCCTATAATCGGCCTCTGGTATAGACGAATCTGGGGTATGGTGGGTCACTGCTGGGAGAGTTTTGATCGGAATTACTGATACTGGCTTGGTTGTACTTTCTGTTTTGATGGCCGATATAACCTGTATTATTTCACCTTGAGTTGAGCTGACTTCCTGCACATGAATGTCACCACGGGGAGGTGGTGGGGGAGGGGGTGCTTCCCAACCCTCCGTCCCCATCATCGAATCATTTGAGTCGCTGATCTCCATATCCATGGACTGATTGTTATCGGAGTATGGCAGGGTTGCACTGCCTGGGGACCTTCGAAGTGTTTCAATTCTATGGACCCCTGAAACGGGACAACGCTGCAAACGTCTACCTTTTCCCTCAACTTCCGCTTGATGTGGGTGCCCTTGTGCAATTGGATGTTGGTGTGGAGGTCCAGGCATAGTTTGTGGTAGGTGTGCTGGCCCTGGCATAGTTGACAGTTGGTGTGGTGGCCCAGGTGCTACTGGGGGCAGTGGGCCTGGCAAAGAAAAATTCGGACTTCCTGGCAGACCAGGAAGTGGAATGTTTGCAAGGTTCAATCCAGGTGGTGACCCCATCTGAGATGATTTTGGCACACCAGGTCTCTGCAAGGAGATATTTGGATCACTGACAGAGTCTCCATAGCTGTGTGCTCTAAAGGAATCACTTGGGGCATGGATTTTAGAACCTTCATTTTGATGACCTAAAATTCTCTCAATTTCTGGACCATGTTCTCTGCGTATATGGCGACGTCCATTACGATCCCCTCTTTCCTCCTCATCAAAACGGTGTTCACCAAAACCACTCCC
Source organism: Lineus longissimus (assembly GCF_910592395.1). Classification (NCBI taxonomy): domain Eukaryota; kingdom Metazoa; phylum Nemertea; class Pilidiophora; order Heteronemertea; family Lineidae; genus Lineus; species Lineus longissimus. The sequence continues at coordinate 9,492,560 of NC_088322.1, forward strand.
ATACTGGTCTCGGGGTGCAAAACGTTTGAATCGATCATCAAAATTATCACGCCTGTTATGAGAATCTTGGTCTGGCTGGTACCGACTGTCATCTTTATTCTGAAACCTCCCACCATGAAAGTGATCTGCTTTCTGCCTGGCCCAGTCATCCTCAACCCCTGAGTGGTGCAGGTGGCGATTCACGTCGTGTCCAGATCTGTCAAACGAACCCTCAAGACGACCTGGTTTGGCCATGGATTTGAAAACATCAAATTCAGATTGCTGTTCCTTTAAATCAAGTTCAGCATTAACCTTCTCACTATCGAAGACCTCTTCATCAACTTCAAGACCGGCAGGAAATATTTTCCCAGGGGACGGAGATGGTTGTCTTCGCCTCAAATCACTCCGCCTTGGGCTAGTCGACCTACCACGACGCTCTTGACTAACTGATCGGCGATATCTTGGTGATCGTTTCTGCACAGGCCATCTATTCTCGGGAGTACCTGATCGTCTGTCTCGTCTGTAGCCACGAAAAGGCGACTGACGAAACCATCTCTCAAAGCTACCAGCTCTCCTGTCCCGACTACCTGCTCGTCCTCTTCGGTCTCGACTAGGGGACTGCTGCCTTTCAGAGCTGACTGATCGTCTTCTCTCCCAACTTGGTGACATTCTTCTAGCTTGATTTCTCCGATCAAAACTAGGTGACCGTCGTCTGTCCCTGTCCGACTGTCTTCTTACATTCCTTTCCCGGCTAGATGACCTCTGCCGTCCTCTACTGGTTGATCTCTGTCGACCTCTACTGGTTGACCTCTGTCGTCCTCTACTAGTCGACCTCTGTCTGCCTCTACTAGTTGACCTCTGTCGACTTCTACTAGTTGACCTCTGTCGACATCTACTGGTTGACCTTCGTCGACCTCTACTAGTTGACCTTTGCCGACCTCTACTAGTTGACCTCTGCCGACCTCTACTTGTTGACCTCTGTCGACCTCTACTAGCTGAAATCTGGCGACCTCTACTAGTTGACCTGTGGCGACCTCTACCAGGTGATCTCTGTCGATCTCCACTAGCTGACCTCTGGCGACCTCTACTAGTTGACCTTTGGCGACCTCTGGTACTTAGCGAGTGTCGCTCTCTACTTGTTGACCTTTGACAACTTCTGTGATCTATGCTTTCAGACCTGGGCTGCCGATCCCTACTGCCAGATCTGTTACTGGCCACAGATCCCTCTCTACTCTTAGACTTTCGGTCCTGACTAGCAGACCGAACAGGCATACATGCATGTTCTTTACTCCCTGATTTCAGCCTTTCTTTAATTCCAGATGGCGGAATGCTTGAACCTTCCGATTCAAGTTTAGCAATATTTTCAGTTTCCCCACTGCCAGAGCTACGTCTTTCCCAGCTCTCAGCTTTAGACCTCTCTTTCTCTTTGCTCCCAGACCGTCTCCTGTCCCTAGGTCCAGCACGTCCTCTACTCCCAGATCGCCTTCTGTCTCTAGGTCCTACTTGTCCTCCACTTCCAGATCGCCTCCTGTCTCTAGATCCAACTGGTCCTCTACTTACCGATCGCCTTCGGTCCCTGGGCCCAATAGGCCTCTCTCTGCTCTCAGCTCTTTTATTTCTACTGCCAGCAGACCTATCTCTACTTCCAGACCGTCTTCTATCCCTACTCCTGGCTTGCCACCTATCTCGACTTCCTGATCGTCTCCTATCACGACTCCCCGACCCCCAGCGATCTCGACTCCTAGATCTCTGTCTCTCTCGACCTGCTCCTTGCTGACGGTCTCTGCTCCCACCTCTTCTGTCACGACTTCCTGACCTCCTCCAACCGGGGCTAGCAGACCTGCGGCGCCGCCTATCAGGACTCCAAGAAGGCCTCCTACCTCGCCTATCACGCAAAGATCGATCTCGTCTCTCAAAGCTAGGCGAGCGACGTCTAGACCGTCGCCGATCCCGAGTGTCATCTTTATGGCTATCATCAGTCTTTGCCTCTATTTTCTCTGGAGTCTGCGTCTCGGCCAGAAACTTTGCAATCTGTACATCGAGTTGCGCTTGTGTCTGCGGTACAGTCACAACTGGTTCCTCATTCACCTCCTCATCAGCAAATGCCTTCAAGTTAGTGCTAATTCGACTAGGTTTTGCCTTCACAGTAAAAGCAATCGAAGAATGAGTTCTTTGACTTGTATCATTTAAGTCTTTAGGTTTTACCAGTGGCATATTTATGACAATCGGTGCAATAGGTTTACTCTGTATGGTCTCTATGCTGAACACCTCAGGCTCCTGTTGTTTTTGTATTGCTACATCTGGTACTGTCACGGGAGATGTAAGATCCATCTTTTCCTTGACTACAGGGCTGCTGAATTCCACTTCAGGATCAAAAGTTCTAGTCCTCTGTCGTTTACTTCGATGATTGTCATCCCTATCCTTGATCCCTATATCATCAACGTCCAGGTCACAGCTTACATCCCCATCTGGCTTTTTCTCTTTTCGGCGTTGGCCATCGCTGGGTTCTTTGCCCTCTGACAATTCTCGGGATCTTCGCCTTTTCTCAATTTCATTGTGCCTTCCACTCCGTCTTGGCGCGTCATGACTCAACTGAGCAGAGTCATCCTCACCAACTATCCCCGCTGGTGACAATGAGCGACGCCGTTCATGCTTCTTTTTCTGCGGTTTCTGAGGAGATTCTTCATTTCCTTTTGATTCATGTATAATTCCTGAGTCTGGGAGAGGAATTGCTGCCATGTCAATATGCATATCTAGTGCACTCCTCGGAAGATTTTTAGTCCTTTTCTCAAATCTGCCACTTTCTTCTTTAAGACCAATATCCCTGACAAATTCATGCAAACCTTTCTCTTGCTCTCTTATTTCTCTTTTCGGCGAGATGCTGTTCTTTTCTCGCTTCCCAGACTTTCGATCCTTGATCTTCTCTTCATGTTTGTGACCTCTTTCAGGAGAGGTATCTTCCTCCTTCCTGCCTCGATGCAACTTCTCGTGTGATCTATGGTATTCTTTCTTCCTTGTCCTTCCCTCTTCGTGGTCCCTGTCCCTGGAATCATGGCCTCTTTCTTCCCTGGCACTATCTGGCGAGCTATGCTGTTCTTTCTTAGGAACATATTCCTCTAACAACACAGGGCCATCAGGAGAAATGTGTCGCTCTTTTCTTGCGTGTCTACTCCGATCTTTTTCCTTGGGAGATGTTTCATCTTGATGCTTTTTCCCAGGTAATTCAGCAAACTCTTTTTCCTCTTCTTCACTGTGACTTTTCTCTGGCAAACTATGGTGCTCCTTTTTCTTCCAAGAAAGCTCATCTGGTATATCGGCATCTCTTCTTCTTGACGACTGACGTTCTGGTGACTTTTCTTCCTTTTTAGCTAAAGATTTTTCTTTCTTTTTAACTGGCAATGCAGCTGTTGTATCCGTCCCTGACCTATCTGACAAACCATAGACATATTTCACTCCAATTTCTGGAAAATACTCTGAGCCTTCTTTTCCTACTTTTTCCTGATCAGGAGAGCGTCTTCCATGCCTGGTCCTCCTCTTATTCAAATTGGGAGATCGACTTCTGTCTCTTCCTTTCTTCTCATGCCGTTCTGGAGACCAATCTTCCTTGGATTTTTCAACATGACTTCTTGAGCTATGCTGATCCTTTCTAGTCAACATTTTTTCCTCATCTTTATGACGCCGATCTGGTGAGGGGCAAACGTCCATTGTTGATTTTCTTTCTTTAACCTTCCTGGTGCGGTGGTCTCTTTCTGTATCATCGTCTGATGAAGATTCTTGCAGCTCATCATCATGCCTGAGGCCCCTCCTATCTTGGGAGCTCTTGTTTGGAGATTCCTTGTATCTCACCACATCCGGGGAACCTTTCCGACCATGCCTTTCCGGGGACGTTGACTTGCCTCTAATATCCTGTGAATGTCTGTTCCGGGAATCTTTTTGACTACGAGATTCAGGAGAATCTTGGTAACTTCTCCTATCCAGTGATTCCTTCGGACTTCTCCAATGCGGGGAAATCTGCTTATTTCTTCTTTCTTGGGAGCGGTGATGACGTCTCCTGTCCGGGGAATCAATTTGACCACTCCTATCCGGGGATACCCTTGGACTTCTACTATGAGGGGATTTCTGCTTCACTCTTTTATCTGGGGACACTTTCTGGTCTCTCCTATCTGGGGATTCCTTTTGACTTCTTCGATCTGGGGATTCCTTTGGACTTCTTCGATCTGGGGATTCCCTCAGATTTTTCCTATCCAGGGACTTCTGTTTAGTTTTCTTATCTGGGGAATCTCTTCGACTTCTCCTATCCGGGGACTTCTGCCTCATTCTCCTATTTGGGGATGTCTGTCTTGTTCTTCTATCCGGGGATGTCTGCCTTGTTCTCCTATCCAGGGATGTCTGCCTAGCTCGCCTCTCTGGGGATCCTTTCAAATTCACCTCACCTTCCCTCTCCTCACTCCTGCCTCTGCCTCTTTTCTTCAACTCAGATGCTTCCGAATCATCATCCCCATCCACCTTGAGTTTCTTCTTCCTTTCTGACTGTCTCTCAGACCTACGACCAGGTGCTTCCTCACTTTCAACTTGTTCATCTGGTTGGCGGTCTCGAAATACACGTAAGCTCCTACGTGTCTGTCTTTCCGGGACCACTTCTGGAGATCGTTCGGACTTTGATCGATCTTTCTGGCGTCTTGTCCTGACACCTGCATCTGACACTCTTATTTCATCATCTTCATCTCCTATGCTAGCTTCTTCATTACGTATCACTTCAACCTCAGGACTAGCTATTCTGTCCCGTCGAGATGATGAGGGCCTCATCTTCTCTGGCGTTGGTGCCACTGCTGTTCTATCTGGTGTAGCACGATCTGGGGAATAGTCCACCAATTTCAGACTCGCTTTGACAGGGATCACATCAACTTTGCTCGGCAATGGCGAAGATGGTTCTGGTGAATATGCGACCAATCGTTTACCTTTTTCAGCAACAATGGCAACTTCAGATTGTGCTTTATCGCCATATTTACCAAAGGGAACATTACGACGTTCAGGTGACGGCGACAAGGACTTCTCCGATCGTAACCGACGCCCAGCTTGCTCGGCCCTGGTACTTCTTCTTTCTCTGCTGCTGTCTGATTGCTGCCTCCCACGTCCACTTTCCGATTCATGAGGATTACCAGAAAATACAGAATCGGAAAGTTTATCATTAAATGATTCACTTTTTTGTTTCATTTTACGAGAATCATTTTCTACAGATTGCCGGCGCTCACTTTCAATACTTCGTCTTGTTCTACGGCGATATTGTGGAGAGGGACTGCGCTGATCACGACTATGGGTGTCCCTCCCAGACCTATTGTCATCATCCCTGTATGATCTCCGGGCAGACCTATCATGATCAGTTCCTTGAACATCTGACCAACGACTGTCTATGTCCATGTTCGAGCTCCTCGTTCGACGTCTATCGGACTCACGACTATCTCTCCATGAGTATTCTCGATCTGGTGAACGGTGTGGAGAGGAACGATCACCACGCGAACGCAAACCTCTGTAATGTGGGGGCGACTTGCTGCGATCACGATCAACCCTTTTTCTGTCTCTACGGTCATCATCAGCCCTATCACGGGATGAATCAGAGCGTGTTTTATCTTTCAAAGACTCAGGCGGGGCAGAATCCCCAGCGAGTTGCCGCGCTTTCCATACACACGCTGACGTATCATCACCGGACAACCTATCTCCACTCCCACCCTCTACATCATCATCTTTACTCCTAACATCACTCCCCAACGATCCATCATCTTTTTTCGCCTCTGTCACGTCATCTCCAGACTTCTCTGCTCGTGCTTTAGCAGCCTCAGACAGTAACTCTTGCTTGGTCTTGATTGCCGTGTTCCTGGGAAGGACAATGTTTCTCTTGAGCCGGTTTGACCGCACAGATCCAATGGTTAACTTGCGGTCGACTGGTTTTGGTTCCGGTTTCTCGGCCTCCTCCTCAGGTTTGTTCTTTGGGTCTTCGACCGGAATGATCTTTGGTGCGGACTTGATTGAGAAACTTATCTTTGGACCACTGTCATCAGCTGAAGAAAGAAACAGAATTTTTTTAAAGGTTACATAAACTTCCTAATGTTGACTTTCACATAAATCTAATATCGTGGAGCTTCGATTTAAATATCTTGCCCTTTCTCTCACTTTTTATTGTTTTTTGATTCAATGTAAATTCAACCTGGATGGTTCAGTGTTTAAAATTTACCAACAACAAAATTTATATCAAAAACTTTTTTTCTCCCCAATGTTCGTTATGAAAATATTTTCCCAATAAATGTGTTGAGCAAGCCATTCTACAGTATACTACGATACAATTTAAGCATTTTTACTATGCTCACTCCCAAATTCCCTGCTCGTCCAAATATCTGGAAGAAATACCAGGAATAGAAAAAGTTAACATTGACCTACCTTTAGGGGTGACATCCTTTGATCGTCTCAAACTTCTAGTCTGACGAGGAGTGTTACTGAACAGAGGTGACGCAATGGGTTCCTTACCAACATCCCTGCAACAAACAAAAACCTTGATGACTATTTATGCGAGTCGCACTGAATGGACCTGTAGAGCGCAATACTATATTGATACATGTGGATTTAAAACTGACTTTTTAGTTCATCAACAATCACTGGAATTGAAAAATAGAAATAAGGCAAGAAATACAAAAGCGACCTGGCGAGTGTCCAACCCAATCGCAGTTCCCAGGATTCGATTTTTCACAGGTCGCTTGCCCTGGACAACCAAATCATCAGTCTATGGACAAGTTACTTCATTCAGTGAAGTAGTAGCCCTCCAGACAAGTAGAAATTCTTGAGCTTAATCAAACACCTATCGCAGGGCAACTGTCCTATTGCTACAGACAACCAGACATGTTGGAGCACCTGCTGTTCTGGCAACTCCATAGAAAACCTTAAAATTATGATCATCACTGCTGGATCACCCTGCAAGCAGGGCTAAAATGTTAGGCACCTTTATTTTTGCTAGACCTTGAAATCCTATTAGCAATTAGAACTCTTTCAAAACGAAGTGAATGTCAATTTCAAGGGTGGGAGGCGGCTCTTTGTTTTCCACAGAACAGCCTTCCACCCTTGAAATTGGTATTCACTTTATTTTTAAGAGTTCAAATAGCTATAGGATTTCAAATTTGAGCCAAAATGGTGATACCAATGATGGTCAATCGTTAATATTCAGCGACTTCCAAAAGCTGAATCATGAGTTTCATTCGTGTCGGCTACTAATACCTGAAATTAAAGGTCAAAGTCTGTGCTCGTGGGCATGCCCAGTAAAATAGGCAGGGCCGGTAAAAGCCAAATAGCCAAGCTGACAATCAGGAGGCCTACCCTAGCTGTTGATGAGCAGCTTTTTTTACAGAGGAAAATGTTAAACCCAGGCCTAAGCAGAAATTAGTAACACTAAAAGATTGGTCGACATTCAGTGTTCTCCACAGGGTTTTCTCAAGGTAGGGTGATACCCTTGATTTTCATGACGTTTTACCAGTGTGCAACACAAGGTCATGAAGGTAGGGTGGCCAGCAATTTGAGGTAGGGTGGCCCTGTGTAGGAACCCTCTACAAAGTTCTAGAGCAAGGTAGGGTGGCTCTTCCAAGGTAGGGTGGTAAGCTGCCAAGGTAGGATGGGCCACCCTGACAAATAGCCTTGTGGAGAACACTGGACATTCACACCAGTATCAGTGACATTTCCAGTCTTCTATCATGATCATTTCTACCGGCCTGGCTCCACCGAGCGCGTTCTTGGGTTCACTTCAATCTCACTATCTGACACTATCCTATAAAAATGGGTAGTTTAGGAGCCGTATTCTATAGAGGACATGTACATCAAATAAAATGCTGCACAACACGGCTGGTAAAGTCAATATTCGGTTGAGAAAATGACTTACTCTGCTACACCATCAGTGGGATCTGCTGGGTCATAGAAATCGGCCATATTTTGTCAATGTTCGAAGCGGCATGGGTTTTGAAGGGCAAAATCGACTTAGTTTTTCTCTTTTCTTTCAACTGCAATATCAAAACGCCACCGGCTAGAGCTACATTATGATCTTATCTATCAATGGTGATTCATCAGTCACCAACAGTTGTTTAGTTGGCGTAAAAATGGACTCAAAACATGACATTTATCGACACAACCAGCAAAGCCTAATGCAAATGCACTACGAAAGCACTGCAAGCATAGGAAATCTCGAAGTGACGCGATTTTGTTTTATACTGTTTGAAAAAATACTAAGATTTTTTAAATGCTGGTAATGTTTGAGAAGCAGTTATTTTAGTAGCAGTCATCACTCCATCCTTTTTAAATAATATTTTTCACTAAATATGGTTATGACAAAAATATAAAATATGTTAATGAGGTGTTGTTGCGTCTTTGCTTTCGAAATCGCTTTGTTGATCTCCGTTGTTCCATACATTCAATCGGGAAAAATCAAAGCAATCGCCCATAATTTGGCGAATTCTGTTCATCAGCTAAGAAGTTCGAAATACACTTTCTTATGTCAATCCAGAATTTTAAATCCTCCGGTGAGAATAAGTGAAATAATGGGGTGGTTTTGAATGGGTTCCAGTTTTGCTCAATCCAAAATGGCGATGTGTCATCATTCATAATATTTTCAATGCGCAATATCCTGGTTTGTCGGTTCCTGCCACTATGTCTGTAAGGGCGTATTAATTTTTCCAAGCATTCATTACACCATGAAGAATGTTCCACCAGCTTGTAGAGATTCTTGTTAATTACGCAGTATCAAAAGCTGTTCATTTTGACCTCGCCTTCCTTGTTTTTATTTCTACGCCTCTATTGTTGTGCTTGTCCTTATGGTACGGTACCTCTCCATTCATTCAACCAAAAACTTTAATCTATGCTTTTCTTTTCAGACCCATTTGCCCTTGAAGGAGCAAGCAACAGCACGAATGCTGCTGGCATCATACATATAAGGCTTCAGCAGCGGAATGGTCGTAAGACCTTAACTACTGTCGCAGGTTTAGTTGTGCGTCATGTGAAACATGAGAAAGCTGTCCTGCAGAAGTGGAAGAAGGTAAACGCCATTACTAATACTCATCAAAGGAAAAATCTGTTTGGTCTAGAGTGTTTTCGCAGTCGGCCATGCTTCATTTGTCATGCCAGACTGAACCTAACTCAATCCGTCCTGGTCATTCAGGCTTGCTTTCTTTGCCTTTGGTCAGGTGATGCCGTCACATGAAACCACTCTATAGACTAGCGAGAGGAGAAAGACACGACTTCAAGTAATTCAAGTCTGTCTTTCTCCTCATGCTTGGAGGATGAGGGGGGTGCCTTGAAAGTCTGTGGTTATGTCTCCTGCTGCACATTTTTGCGATCTCTCAATATTGGCAATGTTTGGTATTTTCAGGAGTTCTGTTGTAACGGGACTATCATCCATGACAAGGGTGAGACTGTCTTCCAGCTTCAGGGAGACCATTGCGAAGACATCATGAAATTCTTGATTTCAGAAGAGATGGCCACAAAGAACCAAATCAAGGTTAGTTTTAATGCGAATGATGACGCGCTGTTTAATTTTGAACTCAATCGGTGGGGAAAGCTGTTATGGGCATGTTGAAACTTGCTTGCTTAAGATTGTAAATCAGTTGCAGCATGCTATAAGCAAGTTGCCAAGTATCATCAAATGGCCAATGATCATCTTAACTTGAAATGCATTCTATGTTTGTTTTATTCTGGTAAATAATGTGTCTTTTCGGTTCAATTTTCAGGTCCACGGTTGGAAATAATGAGTTATTACCTCCGGTCCACAGCTGGAATCAGAAATTTGAGCAGTTTACCTAATATGGACTGATAGCGCTTCACGATGTATATGTTATCTATGGATATATTCGTATTGTTAAAACGGTTCGCAGCTCTAGTGCCCAGCTAACAAAAACCTTTAAGAACCGAGCAAGGTTTTTGTGAAAAATGATAATTAACCAGTCTTGGATCTGAATAACACCAGGACGACTTTCCTCTTTGCTGTGTTTTTGCCGCGGTTACTTCTTGAGTCCCAATCATGGAACTTGCAAGAAACAAGCTAGTACATGCATCAGGAAAGGTTGGATATAGAGTTATTTTTACTCTGCAACTCCCGAGACGGAAATCATGCTCCGTTCTTAAAAACACTCAGTAGTACATAGCCACGCTTTTCTACCGTTTGTACATAGAATATTGTATCACAAAATCGTGTGTGATTTTTGTACGATTTATTACGACCAGAAGAACTATGCAGTATAATTGTTGACCAATCATCAGTCGGGCAGAATTATGACATACTCTCGTCTGAGGAACGAATTGTACGAAAAGAAATAAGAAGTGATCACGTTGGATTCAAAATCGGGGATTTGGTTCAGGACTTGTGTTAGAAACTTTCATCTTGTGTGGAAGGATTCGACCAATTAGAATGCAATCAGTCCTGGTCTTGGTATGGTTCAGTGATGTACATATACTCACTCTGAATGCGGTTAGTTGATGGTTGACCTTATAGACCCTTTTACACCAGGCGGAGGAAGCCACTGCTGCCCAAACGAACCTAAATATCTATAAGCACAATGAACAAAAGAACATGCGGTGTGCTGCCATGCGGTCTTTTGTTTGCTACTTGTGGCCGGCAGTGGCTATCTCTGCCTGGTGTAAGGGCCTCTATTGTTGAAAAGCTGGATCAAATAAGGGTGTCTGTGTATCTTTTCTCAGACTGCTCACAGCTACAGTTTGAAGAGAAAAAAACGAGTTGGAGCTGTGAGCAGTCTGAACTAAAGCCCCAAAGTTCGCATTTAAGACTAGGTCTTCTCCTCTCCTTTGTGTAAATAACATGAGATAATTTGATCGTTTTGTGCCATGTTACAAAAATCTTCAAATTGGGCAGTTGGCTACTAGAGCTGTCAACTTCTCTGTCGTGGAATCATGAGATAATAGCTGATCTAAAATCGTAAAATGGTGGCAACACTGCATGCCTCTTACTTCTCTGGGATGCAAAGAGAAGTGTATTTAAGTGTAATGTGTGTAGATAAAGCTTTTAAGTAATTATTAAGTTGAGAAAAAGTTCTTTGAAAATAGCATTGTGGCACGAGTCTCTTGAATATTTTATTGGCTGACCAAGTGAAGTACCTACAGGACTGGGCCGGTCTCCTCAAAATGCAAGGGTAGCTTTCTGTTCTGTTCTCAGCAGTTGAGTTGACAATATCGAGCACTCCAGTTCATGGTAACTACTTTTCTTGTGTTCCTTTGCCTTTTGTGAGAACTGGTGCCGCTCGATGAAAGCAAGTATCCTGGTTGATTTACTGGTTCTGTATTATTTGAATAGGCTGGCACAATGTCACTGAAAAGTCAAGTCATGTACATACTCTTTGTGACAGCTCATTTCAATTTTCATGGTCTTGACAAGGTTGTAAAGACCTCTTCCAATTCTGTTTGGTGTTGGTGACAATTATTGATACAGGCCTCTGCCAATTTAAACTCATTTTACAAACTTATTAGTAGGAAAACCTGATGAGTTGTATTAAAAAACATTTTGAGGTGTTGAACGTGGCTGCACAAATTTCCCATGAACCTGAAGCCGCCCTCTCAATTGGGTTTAAAATTCTCGGCTGGAACTCTCTCACTTGGTCGCGGTAGTAACCGCACCAGTTTCCAAGGAAATATGTTTCCATTGCAAAGCCACAGACCTTTTAAAAACACTTTAGATTTTAAGCCATATTTGTTTCGGTGTGTTTGTCTTTGATACGATAAGCAATAAAATTATGACTGAAGTTTGTCTTAGTTGTTCATCATTTGACCAAAAGCTAGTGAGAAAGCGATAGACTTCAATTCAATAGTTGCTGTCGAGTCTCCGACTGAAATCAGTTGCCAGCTGATGTGCTGAGATTGGATACATGCGTTGCAATTAACTTGTCCAACTCTATATACGCACAAGCAAGGAGGTAACGAAGGTGTCTCAAAACAGTTGGTCTAAGAGAAATGGTAGGAGGAATTACGATCGTCTGCTCCCTGCAACAGAAGGAATGCTTGTAAACACGTGTAAAGCCCGCTACACACGAGGGATTTCTCACCAACTTGGTTTGTTTTAAAATTAAGAACAGGTGCACAGGTGACTGGAAGTTGAGAGTCGTTCACCCACTCACACGAAAGACATAATCCCAGCAATATTTAGGTCCCGCACTATTTAGGCCAAAAGAGTCAAAATATGGCCCAACTATGTTGTTGACTGAATCACACGGGGACATTTCTCCCCCACACTCCTTATATAAACAAAAAATCCTTATATAAACAAAAGATGTCGTCGAGAAATAGAACAAGTCGGTAGTGCAGCCAGCAACTCCAACCAATCGGGCAAAGTATCAGTTACCTGGTCTGGATACCTGTTATGAATTAAAATTCCAACTAAGTTGGTGAGAAGTCCCTCGTGTGTAACGGGCTTAACCCATTGATGACCTCCCCTTCAGTGTCTGGAGTTCATTTTTGTTCCATCCAAATTACCAAGACCACACTCAACGAGGTGGAATGCATACTCTATGGGCGGCACCACGACTTGCCTAAGACCTATTAATGAACGCTTCATGAACGTCAAATTCATTTCTTTCATGAAGTCATTCAAAGTTCTGAACTACGCCATCGCCATCTTCAGGGCATGGTATGGTCTTCTCAGTTCCTACTTTGCCCTGAAGATGGCGATGACGTAGTTCTTTCATGAAGTACACGAGACTCCGATGACCAGCTCAAAGAGGGGGATTTGGGCCACGCAGCTCCACGTGGTTCGGCGCTGAAGGTGTTAACATCAGGCTATACACCATAAAGCTTCGATTTAGGCTCGGGATATCTGGCAAGCAGCTCGCCGAACTAACAGAACTCAATTCCATTCTTCTGTGACAATGAGGCTCAACTGATAACGTTTTGATACATCCTGGTAACTGGTACAAATCCTGGTAACTGGTACAACAATGTTAGGATGTGACTATGTCTCCATGTCAGGCCCTTGGTTACACGGCTTTATAGATCCTTTGTCGAGACATCCTGTGTAATTTGAAGGAAGAGGAGGAACACTGGACAAAGTCGGAGGTTGCAAATGCATTTGTTTCTAACATTTACATAATTTATTTCAAAGTTTAGCAGGCAATCAGTCTAGAGAAGTGTTTTGCACTCTGCCATTCGAAAGATTTAGAGTTGGAATGGAGAATACAACCATATTTATTTCAAACTTTTATGATCCCATTGACATTGATAACCGTTTGTTTGTTCTTTGCTTGGCTCACTATCCATTGGGAATCTGCCTTCTACTAATTTTGATGGTTTTCGTTGGTTTTAGCTCAAGTTCTCCGAGACAATAGAATCAAATACTTTCTTCAATCTTACCCTAGATATAGAGCGTTTTTCTTCTTTGTCTGGCCTGCTATCCTATGGGAAACTTCGATGGGAATTCAAGTTAACTGCATGTTGGTTTTCGATCAAGTTCTCCGAGAAAATAGAATCAAATGCTTGCTTCAATCAACAAGTCATACGACCCCATTGAAACTGATAACTGATTTTATTCCGATTGGCCTGCTATCCTTTCCATGGGAAGTCCTCTGACCCGAGAGTCCTCGCTTGTTTAAGTTCCAAAGACAAAAGAGCAGACACAAGAAACTAGAAAGACGTAACGTCTCCTGGGGGGTTTTACATTAGCACAAAGAAACATTTTACTGAAGGACATAAATTTCCTACAACATGTAAATAAATATCACCTGACTGGTTTTAACATAGGGAAACACAAATCTGCATAAAAACAAGGACTATCCTTTAGGGTTCACCCCAGTTGACCTATTACATAATAGCAAAATTGCACATGGAGGACCCACATGTGACAATGAGCAGGCAAGGCATAGAAAATCCTTCCTACTGAAATAACTATAATACAACCAGTACAATTAAAGGGTTCAATAAGATCTATATACATTGGGTAAACTTACCAAAACGTTAGAGGGCCATAACAAGACAGCTCCTCACAGAAATAAAGACCTGAAAACTAAAACCTGAAAACATGTATGAAAAGGATGAAACTAAAACCAGATAGAGGTCAGGGGTCTGCCTTATCAAAACAAGGGCTCAAGTAACCTGGGTTCCAGCAAATATAGGTTAATCCAAACTTGGAACCAGGAAAAGAAAGTTAAACATGGAGGGAAATTTAAACTGTGGTAAAAAAGACTTCAAGTTCCAAAACATGTAAAATGGCCGTTACAAAACAGTCCTCGCTTGTTTAAGTTGCAGTTCTCCGAGTCAATACAATCGAATGCTTGCTTTAATCAACAAGTCATACAATCCCATTGAAACTGATAACTGATTTCAGTCGTTTGTCTGCTACCAATCTTCAACAGTCATCTCTGGAACCAATTTTTCCATCGCTGGATCTGATCCACAAATTCTGGTTGAATGCAGTTATTTGTGTGGAGACAGCCAATGTTCATCATCACTCAATTCATTCATCTTGATGAGCCAGTTTTGCGTTGTTTTTTTCCCAGTCACTGGTGACAACAAAACTGAATGCTTGCCTCAAATAAACAAGTCAAACAATTTTGATGAAACCGGCGGCTGGTGCAATTCCCATCCATATTCCCTCCATTGATCATCCTTCTCGACTTTGTAATCAAAGTTGAAGTCTGAAAGCACAACTGTAGATACGATTTAGTGATACAAACCTCACAGTCTCTGTCCTTCTTGTTGAAAATTGCACCTCCTCGTCGCTTCCTTCCTTCATCGAAAACTGTAGACAAATTCTGAAAGTTTAACTGTGCATACAAATGAGTGACACAGTACCTGACGAAGTCTTCATCCTTCACAAGGTCTCAGTTTTCCCTCCATTGATCATCCTTCTTGACTCTGTAGTCAAAGTTGAAGTTTGAAAGTAAAACTGTAGGTACGATTCAGTGAAACAAACCTCACAGTCTCTTTCCTTCTCCTTGAAAATAGCACCTCCTTCCTCTCGAAAAACAGCGAAAAAAATATAGCATCATCATTTCTTTTGCATTCCATCGCTCGAAAATGACTGGAAATGAGTCAATCTTTCTGTGTACACCTCCTTCATCTCGAAAAATAGCGAAAAAAATAGAGCAGCGCCATCTCTCTTCCATTCCATCTCTCGAAAATGACTTGAAATGAGTCAATCTCTAAGTGTACACCTCCTTTCTCTCAGAAATAGAGACAAAAAATGTAGCAGTGTAATTGCTCCTGCTTCGCGAAAATTACCCCGGCGTCGCTTCCTTCCTTCAACAAAAACTGTAGACAAATTCTGAAAATTTAACTGTGCACAAAAAAAAAAGACAAATAAGTGACACAATTACCTGACGATGTCTTCATCCTGCGCTGGGTCTCAGTCTTCCCTTCATTGATCATCCTTCTCGACTCTGTAATCAAAGTTGAAGTCTGAAAGTACAACTGTAGGTATGATTAAGTGATACAAACCTCACAGGCTCTATCCTTCTTCTTGAAAATAGCACCTCCTTCCTCTCGAAAAAAATATAGCAGCCATCATCGGTCTTCCATTCCATCTCACGAAAATGACTGGAAATGAGTCAATCTCTCTGTGTACACGTCCTTCCTCTCGAAAAAATGGCGAAAAATATATAACAGCGCCATCTCTCGAAAATAACTGGAAATGAGTCAATCTCACATTTGTGGCACGACTTAGGGGGAGCGATATTATGAAAACATGATAATTTCCTTCAAATGTGGGCTTAAGGGTAGTGTTCACAAATAATGGTTTGATGATTTAGAGTGTCTGAAAGTACAACTGTAGGTGCGATTAAGTGATACAAACCTCACAGTCGCTGTCCTTGAAAATAGCACCACCTTCCTCTTGAAAAATAGCAAAAAAAATATAGCAGCATCATCGGTCATCCATTCCATCTCACGAAAATGACTTAAAATGAGTCCATCCTTCTGTGCACACCTCCTTCCTCTCAAAAAATGGCGAAAAATATATAACAGCGCCATCTCTTGAAAATGACTTGAAATGAGTCAATCTCCTTCCTCTCGAAAAATAGCGGAAAAATATAGCACCGTCATCTCTCCTCCATTACCTAAAAAATGACTTGAAATGAGTCAATCTTTCGGTGTACACCTCCTTCCTCTCGAAAAATAGCGACAAAAATGTAGCAGTGTAATTGCTCCTGCTTCGTGAAAATTACCCCGGCGTCGCTTCCTTCCTTCATCGAAAACTGTAGACAAATTCTGAAAATTTAACTGTGCATACAAAAAAAAGACAAATAAGTGACACAATACCTGACGACGTCTTCATCCTGCGCTGGGTCTCAGTCTTCCCTTCATTGATCATCCTTCTCGACTCTGTAATCAAAGTTGAAGTCTGAAAGTACAACTGTAGGTACGATTAAGTGATACAAACCTCACAGGCTCTATCCTTCTTCTTGAAAATAGCACCTCCTTCCTCTCGAAAAAAATATAGCAGCCATCATCGGTCTTCCATTCCATCTCTCGAAAATGACTGGAAATGAGTCAATCTCTCTGTGTACACGTCCTTCCTCTCGAAAAAATGGCGAAAAATATATAACAGCGCCATCTCTCTTCCATTCCATCTCTCGAAAATGACTGGAAATGAGTCAATCTCACATTTGTGGCACGACTTAGGGGGAGCGATATTATGAAAACATGATAATTTCCTTCAAATGTGGGCTTAAGGGTAGTGTTCACAAATAATGGTTTGATGATTTAGAGTGTCTGAAAGTACAACTGTAGGTGCGATTAAGTGATACAAACCTCACAGTCGCTGTCCTTGAAAATAGCACCACCTTCCCCTCGAAAAATAGCAAAAAAAATATAGCAGCATCATCGGTCATCCATTCCATCTCTCGAAAATGACTTAAAATGAGTCCATCCTTCTGTGCACACCTCCTTCCTCTCGAAAAATGGCGAAAAATATATAACAGCGCCATCTCTTGAAAATGACTTGAAATGAGTCAATCTCCTTCCTCTCGAAAAATAGCGGAAAAATATAGCACCGTCATCTCTCCTCCATTACATCGCTCAAAAATGACTTGAAATGAGTCAATCTTTCGGTGTACACCTCCTTCCTCTCGAAAAATAGCGACAAAAATGTAGCAGTGTAATCGCTCCTGCTTCGTGAAAATTACCCCGGCGTCGCTTCCTTCCTTCATCGAAAACTGTAGACAAATTCTGAAAACTTAACTGTGCATACAAAAAAAGACAAATAAGTGACACAATACCGGACGACGTCTTCATCCTGCGCTGGGTCTCAGTCCTCCCTCCATTGATCATCCTTCTCGACTTTGTAGGCAAAGTTTAAGTCTGAAAGTACAACTGTAGGTACGATTCAGTGAAACAAACCTAACAGTCTCTGTCCTTCTTGTTGAAAATTGCACCTCCTTGTCGCTTCCTTCCTTCCAACAAAAACTGCAGACCGATTCTGAAAATTTAACTATGCATACAAATGAGTGACACAATACCCGACGACGTCTTCATCCTTCACTAGGTCTCGGTCTTCCCTCCACTGATCATCTTTCTCGACTCTATAATCAAAGTTGAAGTCTGAAAGTACAACTGTAGGTACGATTAAGTGATACAAACCTCAAAGGCTCTATCCTTCTTCTTGAAAATAGCACCTCCTTCCTCTCGAAAAAAATATAGCAGCATCATCGGTCATCTATTCCATCTCTCGAAAATGACTTAAAATGAGTCAATCTCTCTGTGTACACGTCCTTCCTCTCGGAAATGGCGAAAAATATATAACAGCGCCATCTCTCTTCCATTCCATCTCTCGAAAATGACTGGAAATGAGTCAATCTCTCTGTGTACACGTCCTTCCTCTCGAAAAAATGGCGAAAAATATATAACAGCGCCATCTCTCTTCCATTCCATCTCTCGAAAATGACTGGAAATGAGTCAATCTCACATTTGTGGCACGAATTAGGGGGAGCGATATTATGAAAACATGATAATTTCCTTCAAATGTGGACTTAAGGGTAGTGTTCACAAATAATGGTTTGATGATTTAGAGTGTCTGAAAGTACAACTGTAGGTGCGATTAAGTGATACAAACCTCACAGTCGCTGTCCTTGAAAATAGCACCACCTTCCTCTCGAAAAATAGCGAAAACAAGAGGCCCAAGGGCCTGGCGCTCAGCTGAGTTGTTGCTGCGTTGTTCGTATATATTACATTACTCGTCAAACTCTACTAAACTAAGGACTCAAAGCCTAAGGATATTAGCTTCTGGATGTGTAACAGTGAATTACGGTAGACTGGCGCGATCTACTTCAAGCAAGCTCCACCCTTGCAATGTGTGCGCAAACAGATAACCTAACCTATATTGGACCATCAATTCTACACACAGCAACATGATTCATCCTCAGCTGTTACCATGATGATGATGATGATGATCCTTTTCGCAAATTGGTCGTCTTCTGTCTTTCTTCCATACTTCAGTGCCACCGGATGTAGTCTGCCCTTGTGGAGGGATCCTTTCAGCACCGGGACACAAGAATCCATGCGAATTGAATCACATGGAGAGACTAGCCCAATCACCCGCTTTTGGCTGGGTAGAAATGGGTAAATCTCGCAGACTGGACCTTAAACTCTAATGCCGACGTGTGAGGCCGGTCTGACAGATGAGTAAGTGGGGTCCACCTAATGCAGAAGGCACCAGTTTCCCTAACTAAAAGGGTAACATTAACAAAATGCTCTACCCAACTCTATTATTGCCTAAAGGCCTGTGTACACTAGTAAAATATTAGCAACATTTTTACATTTCCAGTTGCAACAAATGTTGCAAAAATGTTGCGTAGTGTGTACAGAGCAAAACGCGTCTTACAACATGTTGTAAAATTGTTGCAAATTAAATGCAATGCAATTCTTTGTTGCATGTTGTAAAAATGTTGCAAACTCTTCAGCCAATCAGAAATAGGATTTGCGTCATGTGATCTACCGGAGTTCATGTGACTTGAACAAGAAGCAGGTATAGCAACTCTCAAGTGAGTGTCTTGCTTCGTAGGGTGATGAAACCTTTTCTAGAAGTTTTTGTGTGACGGCTTGTCAGTCAGCCGCAACTCCTTTAGGCTGCGTATCCATAGGCTGTTCCGTGCCCTGCACAACATTCCCTTTTTACCGCCTGGCGCGCCACACGGACAATGAACCTTCGTTGGTGTTATTGATCGTTCCCATAGGTTATGCCGTGTCACATTGCGGGCATATATGCACTGTGGATTGGGAATATAGGCCCATATTGGGATTGAACATGTCCATTCTTTTGCGAGTGAACAACACGGAAGCAATGTCTGAGGCGAAATTAATTCAAGAGGTTCATCAACGGGAACTACTCTGGGACCCCGAAACTGATGATTATCATAACAAGCACGAACCTGTAATTTGTTGCTTAAGTCAGGTTTTATATACATGTACATGTCAATTTGATGTTGCAAGTGAAAATACAAGTTACTTGTATTTTCATTTTCAATATTCATAAGAAATTGTCTTCTGAAATAATGACAGCGTGCGGATAAACGCGATTGACCGCTGCGAAATGAGGACTACAAAGGCCTACCATGACCAAAAAGGAATATCCAATGGAGACTCAGGGCATAGTGCCAGGTCACAAGGCTGTTACGCCATAACGCCACACTACACAAGGGCATACCCTATGGATACGCGGCCTTAACAGGCAGTGGTATGCCCCATCATCCACCCTCATTTTGATCCAGGGCCTGGTCCATATTCTCTTTGGTTATTTCGCCGCCTCTTCCGTCTCTCAACAATGACAGCTAAAATTGCTGCAGAAGCACTCAAAACACATCTTCTCTCCTTGGAATCATCCATTTTCCCTCCAAAATACCTATTTCGCTTTGTTCCCACTAAAAAGTTTGCAACAATTTACCAACATGTTGTAAAAATGTTGCTAATTTGTTGCAATTTTGTTGCTAGTGAACACAGGGCCTTGAAGGGCTTGTTGCAAAATTGTTGTAAAAATGTTGGTAAAATGTTGGTAAAATGTTGCTAATATTTTACTAGTGTACACCCTGCTTAAGTCAAGTGAAACTCTTAACAAACCTTAGCAGAATGCCACCATTGAAATGTTGATAATAATGATAGCAAGTAAAAACTTTAAACAGATAGACTTGATTTTTTTAACCAACTGCCACATGCGGTTTTCTTTATTTAGTAAATTTTGAGGTAAGTATTACAGAATGAAATACTTGAATACTAGAATTGCCTGGCTCTTCTGATGATTGCACTGGTGAACACCGAAGTCGATGGGATGTGCAAAGTCATAGCTCGATCCTCTCTCTTGGTCATCTTTGAGATGTGGTCACCAAATATGTTCAAATGCAGCTGCAGATCATTCCTGTCCTGCAAAACATGATGAGGAGATAACATTTTAATTTTGATAGAATAGGTAAGCTAGCCAAGTTTTATATCAAATACAAGGCCAACAACAACTGATAAGGCGCTAGGGCCGAATGATCAAGGAAGTTCATTAATATGATTGGGAATACATTGTGATAAGAGTGATGAATCGGCCCCGTTTGAAGCATTGTGCTATGTACAGTGTGCAAGTGTCAGTGTGTATCATATCGCATTTATTGTTTGTTGACATTTCAAATCGCTGGCGTCGATCCTCAATTACACTGTTTATGTACATTGGCAACCTTACCCGATGATATCAGAACGATGTTTATTATTGTCTTGTTTATTCACATTAGTTCTGCTATGTGACAAGAGTTATTTGTTGAGAAATCCATGATTTAAAGCCGGACTTTGACATCGTTTCTCAGACCAACCAAGCTGCATTTCGCAGATCGTTTTTCAACGATCGTCGACGAACTATTTCAAATTAATCACATCCAATTAAACAATCCAAGCCTTCCCTAATGTCATCAACATGCAATAACACAACCAGCCAAATATTATCGCCTATGAAATTGTGAATTTAATGAGAACTTACCTCTGAATTGACAGAACGCGATCTATTCCATAGCATGGTCTCCTTACGTCTGAACTGCGCAGACTCGAGACGTGACGTTCGCTGCATGTGTGATTGGACGTGGGATAACTCGCGCGAAATTTAAAATGCTCTTCTTGGGGGTTGCTCACTAAATTGCGCCAGTAACACCACCTGGTGAGAAATTCATGAACTACGCCTATTGATAATGAAAGAGAAAGCTTTGCTCTATAAAATTAGATTTGATTCATGATCCCCAACTGAGAAATCAGCTGCTGGAAAAGTTTTTGGAAAATTTCGCTCGGTGCCACCTAGTGGCCAAACCGCTCATCCTGCCGGACCCACATTTGGTCTATTCAGGAGTCCTGAAGGGTCTCAACGCCTCAGAGGGAAAATCTATCGCCTATCCGCCATAGTTTTGAAACGTGCCTGTTTAACGGACAGACAGACAGACAGACAGACAGACAGACAGACAGACAGACAGACAGACAGACAGACAGACGGACACTCATTCTACCATTTACTCATATGAATAGCTCAGCTTTTCAGCTGAGCTAAAAATATAGCAGCATCATCGGTCATCCATTCCATCTCTCGAAAATGACTAAAAATGAGTCCTTCCTTCTGTGCACACCTCCTTCCTCTCGAAAAATATATAACAGCGCCATCTCTCGAAAATGACTTGAAATGAGTCAATCTCCTTCCTCTCGAAAAATAGCGGAAAAATATAGCACCGTCATCTCTCCTCCATTACATCGCTTAAAAAATGACTTGAAATGAGTCAATCTTTCGGTGTACACCTCCTTCCTCTCGAAAAATAGCGACAAAAATGTAGCAGTGTAATCGCTCCTACTTCGTGAAAATTACCCCGGCACAACTGCCTTCCTTCATCGAAAACTGTAGACAAATTCTGAAAATTTAACTGTGCATACAAAAAAAAGACAAATAAGTGACACAATACCTGACGACGTCTTCGTCCTGCGCTGGGTCTCAGTCCTCCCTCCATTTATCATCCTTCTCGACTTTGTAGGCAAAGTTTAAGTCTGAAAGTACAACTGTAGGTACGATTCAGTGAAACAAACCACACAGTCTCTGTCCTTCTTGTTGAAAATTGCACCTCCTCGTCGCTTCCTTCCTTCCTTCAACAAAAACTGCAGACCGATTCTGAAAATTTAACTATGCATACAAATGAGTGACACAATACCTGACGACGTCTTCATCCTTCACTAGGTCTCGGTCTTCCCTCCACTGATCATCTTTCTCGACTCTATAATCAAAGTTGAAGTCTGAGAGTACAACTGTAGGTACGATTAAGTGATACAAACCTCACAGGCTCTATCCTTCTTCTTGAAAATAGCACCTCCTTCCTCTCGAAAAAATAGCGAAAAAAATATAGCAGCATCATCGGTCTTCCATTCCATCTCTCGAAAATGACTGGAAATGAGTCAATCTCTCTGTGTACACGTCCTTCCTCTCGGAAATGGCGAAGAAACTATAGTAGCGCCATCTCTCTTCTATTCCATCCCTTGAAAGTGACTTGAAATGAGTCAATCTTTCTGTGTACACCTCCTTCCTCTCGAAAAATGGCGAAAAATATATAACAGCGCCATCTCTCGAAAATGACTTAAATGAGTCAATTTCCTTCCTCTCGAAAAAATGGCGAAAAATATATAGCAGCGTCATCTCTCTTCCATTGCATTCCATCTCTCGAAAATGACTGGAAATGAGTCAATCTCACATTTGTGGCACGAATTAGGGGGAGCGATATTATGAAAACATGATAATTTCCTTCAAATGTGGGCTTAAGGGTAGTGTTCACAAATAATGGTTTGATAATTTAGAGCGTCTGAAAGTACAACTGTAGGTGTGATTAAGTGATACAAACCTCACAGTCTCTCTGTCCTTCTTCTTGAAAATAACACCTCCTTCCTCTCGAAAAATAGCGAAAAAAATATAGCAGTATCATCGGTCATCCATTCCATCTCTCGAAAATGACTTAAAATGAGTCAATCCTTCTGTGTACACCTCCTTCCTCTCAAAAATAGCGAAAAAAATAGAGCAGCGCCATCTCTCCTCCATTCCATTCTCAAAAATGACATGAAATGAGTCCATCTTTCTGTGTACACCTCCTTCCTCTCGAAAAATAGCGAAAAAAATATAGCAGTGTCATCTCTCTTCCATTCAATCTCTCGAAAATGAGTCAATCTCACATTTGTGGCACGAATTAGGGGGAGCGATATTATGAAAACATGACAATTTCCTTCAAAATGTGGGCTTAAGGGTAGTGTTCACAAATAATGGTTTCCTCCCCAGATTAGGCAAACAATAAATATATATTGCAGAACTGAACGTTAACTTTATATGTAGATTATTTTGCTGTATAAAATCATGATTGCTTCGTTCAAAATGTAGGCTTTAATGTAGTGTTCACAAATAATGGCTTGATGATTTAAAGTGTCTGAAAGTACAAATGTAGGTTCGATTAAGTTATACAAACCTCGCAGTCTCTGTCCTTTTTGAAAATAGCACCTCCTTCCTCTCAGAAAATAGCAAAAAAAAATAGCATCATCATCGGTCATCCATTCCATCTCCCGAAAATGACTTCAAATGAGTCAATCACTCTGTGTACACCTCCTTCCTCTCGAAAAATAGCAGAAAAATATAGCACCGTCATCTCTCTTCCATTACATCGCTCAAAAATGACTTGAAATGAGTCAATCTTTCGGTGTACACCTCCTTCCTCTCGAAAAATAGCGACAAAAATGTAGGTGTAATCGCTCCTGCTTCGTGAAAATTACCCCGGCGTCGCTTCCTTCCTTCATCGAAAACTGTAGACGAATTCTGAAAATTTAACTGTGCATACAAAAAAAAAGACAAATAAGAGACACAATACCTGACGACGTCTTCATCATGCGCTGGGTCTCAGTCTTCCCTCCACTGATCATCCTTCTCGACTTTGTAGGCAAAGTTTAAGTCTGAAAGTACAACTGTAGATACGTTTTTGTGATACAAACCTCAGTCGCTGTCCTTTTCGAAAATAGCACCTCCTTCCTCCCGAAAAATAGCGAAAAAAATATAGCAGCATCATCTCTTTCGCGTTCCATCTCTCGAAAATGACTGGAAATGTGTCAATCTTTCTGTGCACACCTCCTTCCTCTCGAAAAAAAACGAAAAAATATATAACAGCACCATCTCTCTTCCATTCCATCTCTCGAAAATGACTTGAAATGAGTCAATCTTCCATTTATGGCACGAATTAGGGGGAGCGAACTATCAAATCATGATAGCTTCCTTCAAAATGTAGGGTTAAATGTAGTGTTCACAAATAATGGTTTGATAATTTAAAATGACAGTGTAGGCTTCAATGTAGTTATCTTAGTTATGGATTATTCCATGAAAAATTAATGTAGAATTAATTGTAGGGTTTCTAGAAATAAGAGTTTTTGATGAAATTTCAAATGTAGGCTGGAGGGTGTAGGCTTCCTTCCCAGATTAGGCAAAAAGTAAATATATATTGCAGAACTGAACGTTTACTTTATATGTAGATTATTTTGCTAAATGAAATCATAATTACTTCCTTTAAAATGTAGGCTTTAATGTAGTGTTCACAGATAATGGCTTAATAATTTAAAATGTCGGTGTAGGCTTCTTGGTTATTGGAATAAATGATGTAGGGTTTCTAGAAATAAGACTTCTGGATCAAACTCAAATGTAGGCTTTAGGGTGTAGGGAATAAGCAAAATGGGAGTTTATATTTCAGAATGAAACGTTGAGTTTGAATGTAGGTTATTTGGCTGTATGAAATCATTTTTTTTTCAATAAATTGTAGGCTTTACTGTTGTTTTCTCAACTAATGATCTAACATGTGTAAATGTCAGTGTTGGTTTCTTCATCATTAATTTTTTGGCTTTGAAAAAAGTACTTCTAACCAATCATAGGGTTTCTTAAAATAAGAGTCTGAATTAACAATTCATTTTGTAGATTCTAAGAAATATTATAATTTGAAAATTTAGAAATTCCCCAAGCACTAATTTAAAGTAAGTTTTTTACATCAATTCTCAAAAAAGTATAGTAGATGTAGGCTTTTTGTCTGAAGGATGGTTCAGCAAAATACTTTGTTATATTTGTTCGCTATGTGATAAACATCTTCAAAAAATGGTGTTGAAGAAATGGTTTTCAAAATGCTTATAGACAAGATTTTTTTTTTAACTGGATCGTAAAACCTACAAAACAGACAATGTCCAGAGTGCTTCCCCTAAAAAGTACCATAAATCTCTCGGAGTACCACCTTCCTCTCGAAAAATAGCGAAAAATATATAGCAGCGTCATTGGTCTTCCATTCCATCTATCCAAATGACTTAAAATGAATCAATCTCTCTGTGTACACCTCCTTCCTCTCGAAAAAAATTATAGCAGCGCCAACTCTTTTCCATTCCATCCCTCGAAAGTGACTTGAAATGAGTCACTCCTCTCTGTGGCCCTCCTTCCTCTCGGAAAATAGCGAAGAAAAATATAGCAACCTTTCGAAAATGACTTGAAATGAGTCAATCTTCCATTTGTGGCACGAATTAGAGGAGCGATATAATGAAATCATGATAACTTCCTTTAAAATGTAAGCTTTACTGTAGTGTTCACAAATAAGAGTTGGATAATTTAAAATGACAGTGTAGGCTTCAGTGTAGGTTTCTTAGTTATGGATCATTCCATGAAAAATTGATGAAGAATTAATTGTAGGGTTTCTAGAAATAAGAGTTTTTGATGAAATTTCAAATGTAGGCTGGAGGGTGTATAAGCTTCCTTCCCAGATTAGGCAAAAAGTAAATATATATTGCAGAACTGAACATTTACTTTATATGTAGATTATTTTGCTGTATAAAATATATGTAGATTATTTTGCTGTATAAAATCATGATTACTTCCTTCAAAATGTAGGCTTTAATGTAGTGTTCACAAATAATGGCTTAATATTTTAAAATGTCAGTGTAGGCTTCTTGGTTATTGGAATAAATGATGTAGTGTTAATTGTAGGGTTTCTAGAAATAAGACTTCTTCATCAAACTCAAAAGTAGGCTTTAGGGTGTAGGGAATAAGCAAAATGGGAATTTATATTTCAGAATGAAACGTTGAGTTTGAATGTAGGTTATTTGGCTGTATGAAATCTTTTTTTACCATCAAAATGTAGGTCTAATGTTGTTTTCTCAACTAATAGTCTAACATTTGTTGATGCCAGTGTTGGTTTCTTCATCATCAATTTGTTGGTTTTGAAAAAATTACATCTAGTCATTCATAGGGTTTCTTAAAATGAGAGTTTGAATTATCAATTCATTTTGTAGGTTCTAAGAAAAAATATAATTTGAAAATTTAGAAATACTCCAGCATTAATTTAAAGTAAGTTTTTGACATCAATTCTAAAAAAAAGTTTAGTAGATGCAGGCTTTAGCGTAAGGATGATTTGTCAAAATGCTTTTTTTATTTTTGTTGTCTGCATTGCTTCCCCTAATTCGTGCCATACATCCAATCTCTCTGTGTACCTCCATCCTCTCGAAAAATAGCGAAGAAAAATATACCAGCGTCATTGGTCTTCCATTCCATCTCTCGAAAATGACTTGAAATAGGTCAATCTCTCTGTGTACCTCCTTCCTCTCGAAAATTAGCGAAGAAAAATATAGCATTGGTGGCACGAATTAGGGGAGTGATATTATGAAATCATGACAACTTCCTTTAAAATGTAGACTTAAATGTAGTGTTCACAAATAAGAGTTTGATAATTTAAAATGACAGTGTAGGTTTCTTAGTTATGGATCATTCCATGAAAAATTGATGAAGAATTAATTGTAGGGTTTCTAGAAATAAGAGTTTTTGATGAAATTTCAAATGTAGGCTGGAGGGTGTATAGGCTTCCTTCCCAGATTAGGCAAACAGTAAATATATATTGCAGAACTGAACGTTTACTTTATATGTAGATTATTTTGCTGTATAAAAGCATGATTACTTCCTTCAAAATGTAGGCTTTAATGTAGTGTTCACAAATAATGGCTTAATATTTTAAAATGTCAGTGTAGGCTTCTTAGTTATTGGAATAAATGATGTAGTGTTAATTGTAGGGTTTCTAGAAATAAGACTTCTTCATCAAACTCAAAAGTAGGCTTTAGGGTGTAGGGAATAAGCAAAATGGGAATTTATATTTCAGAATGAAACGTTGAGTTTGAATGTAGGTTATTTGGCTGTATGAAATCATTTTTTACCATCAAAATGTAGGTCTAATGTTGTTTTCTCAACTAATAGTCTAACATTTGTTGATGCCAGTGTTGGTTTCTTCATCATCAATTTGTTGGTTTTGAAAAAATTACATCTAGTCATTCACAGGGTTTCTTAAAATGAGAGTTTGAATTATCAATTCATTTTGAAGGTTCTAAGAAAAAATATAATTTGAAAATTTAGAAATACTCCAGCATTAATTTAAAGTAAGTTTTTGACATCAATTCTGAAAAAAAGTTTAGTAGATGCAGGCTTTAGCGTAAGGATGATTTGTCAAAATGCTTTTTTTATTTTTGTTGTCTGCATTGCTTCCCCTAATTCGTGCCATACATCCAATCTCTCTGTGTACCTCCATCCTCTCGAAAAATAGCAAAGAAAAATATACCAGCGTCATTGGCCTTCCATTCCATCTCTCGAAAATGACTTGAAATAGGTCAATCTCTGTGTGTACCTCCTTCCTCTCGAAAATTAGCGAAGAAAAATATAGCATTGGTGGCACGAATTAGGGGAGTGATATTATGAAATCATGACAACTTCCTTTAAAATGTAGACTTAAATGTAGTGTTCACAAATAAGAGTTTGATAATTTAAAATGACAGTGTAGGTTTCTTAGTTATGGATCATTCCATGAAAAATTGATGTAGAATTAATTGTAGGGTTTCTAGAAATAAGAGTTCTTGATGAAATTTCAAATGTAGGCTTCCTGCAGATTATGCAAACAGTAAATGTATATTGCAGAACTGAACGTTTACTTTATATGTAGATTATTTTGCTGAATGAAATCATGATTACTTCCTTCAAAATGTAGGCTTTAATGTAGTGTTCACAGATAATGGCTTAATAATTTAAAATGT
The DNA here is from genome assembly GCF_910592395.1 of Lineus longissimus. NCBI lineage: Eukaryota > Metazoa > Nemertea > Pilidiophora > Heteronemertea > Lineidae > Lineus > Lineus longissimus. Next base: position 9,520,610 of record NC_088322.1, read on the forward strand.
CAGTGTAGGCTTCTTGGTTATTAGAATAAATGATGTAGTTTTAATTGTAGGGTTTCTAGAAATAAGACTTCTTGATCAAACTCATATGTAGGCTTTAGGGTGTAGGGAATAAGCAAAATGGGAATTTATATTTCAGAAGTAAACGTCGAGTTTGAATGTAGGTTATTTGGCTGTATGAAATCTTTTTTTTCCAGCAAAATGTAGGCTTTAATGTTGTTTTCTTAACTAATAGTCTAACATTTGTTGATGTCAGTGTTGGTTTCTTCATCATTAATTTTTTGGCTTTAAAAGAAATTACGTCTAGCCAATCATAGGGTTTCTTAAAATAAGAGTCTGAAATAACAATTCATTTCGTAGATTCTAAGAAAAAATATAATTTGAAAATTTAGAAATTCCCCAGCATTAATTTAAAGTATGTTTTTAACATCAATTCAGAAAAAAAGTTTAGTAGATGCAGGCTTTAGCGTATTATGATGATTTGTTTCATTTTTGTTGTCTGCATTGCTTCCCCTAATTCGTGCCATATATCCAATCTTTCCGTGTCCCTCCTTCCTCTCGAAAAACAGCGAAGAAAATATACCAGCGTCATTGGTCTTCTATTCCGTCTCTCGAAAATGACTTGAAATGAGTCAATCTCTCTGTGTACCTACCTCCTTCCTCTCGAAAAATAGCGAAAAAAATATAGCAGCGTCATCTCTCCTGCTTCGCGAAAATTGCCTCAGTGTCGCTTCCTTCCTTCATCGAAAACTGTCGACAAATTCTGAAAATTTAACTGTGCATACAAAAAAAAGACAAATAAGTGACACAATACCTGACGATGTCTTCATCCTGCGCTGGGTCTCAGTCTTCCCACCATTGATCATCCTTCTCGACTCTGTAATCAAAGTTGATGTCTAAAGTACAACTGTAAATATGATTTAGTGATACAAACCTCACAGTCTGTCCTTCTTCTTGAAAATTGCACCTCCTCGTCGCTTCCGGTTAAAGTGCATATATCACTGGAAGCAAGATGGTTCCCTAAATGTCATACTTCCGGTTAAAGTGCATATATCACTGGAAGCAAAGTGGTTCCCTAAATGTCATACTTCCGGTTAAAGTGCATATATCACTGGAAGCAAAGTGGTTCCCTTAATGTCATACTTCCGGTTAAAGTGCATATATCACTGGAAGCAAAGTGGTTCCCTGAATGTCATACTTCCGGTTAAAGTGCATATATCACTGGAAGCAAAGTGGTTCCCTAAATGTCATACTTCCGGTTAAAGTGCATATATCACTGGAAGCAAAGTGGTTCCCTAAATGTCATACTTCCGGTTAAAGTGCATATATCACTGGAAGCATAGTGGTTCCCTAAATGTCATACTTCCGGTTAAAGTGCATATATCACTGGAAGCAAAGTGGTTCCCTGAATGTCATACTTCCGGTTAAAGTGCATATATCACTGGAAGCAAGGCGGTTCCCTAAATGTCATACTTCCGGTTAAAGTGCATATATCACTGGAAGCAAAGTGGTTCCCTAAATGTCATACTTCCGGTTAAAGTGCATATATCACTGGAAGCATAGTGGTTCCCTAAATGTCATGCTTCCGGTTAAAGTGCATATATCACTGGAAGCAAGGCGGTTCCCTAAATGTCATACTTCCGGTTAAAGTGCATATATCACTGGAAGCATGGTGGTTCCCTAAATGTCATACATTCGGTTAAAGTGCATATACCACTGGAAGCAAGGTGGTTCCCTAAATGCCATACATTCGGTTAAAGTGCATATATCACTGGAAGCATGGTGGTTCCCTAAATGTCATACATTCGGTTTAAGTGCATATATATGACTGGGAGCATGGTGGTTCCCTAAATGTCATACTTCCGGTTAAAGTGCATATATCATTGGAAGCAAAGTGGTTCCCTAAATGTCATACTTCCGGTGATGCAATTCCCAACAACTTCACAAATTGTCATGATAGATTCCTTGACCCCTAGAACCAATAGCCTGACACCTAAATATTCATCCTATGTCAAATTTGAAATTGAATATAGCCCAAAATATGTGGCCGCCATCTTGTTTTTGACGTCACATTTTGACACTTTCAAGGCCTACTTTCCTATACTTTTGATAAGTTGTCTGCAAGATGCACTCTTATGAGAAAAACAAATGAAAAGGCCAGGGGCCATTGTGCTCACTGGTATTTAGGTAACGACTTAATTGACAATGGACCTTGAAAAGTAGGTCGAATCAAAAACCTGTATGATATGTAATGTATCCTTGCTGGGAGTACCAACCATAACAACTTTTTCGAATATACGAATCACTAACGAGCGCGATATCACACTTTCAAGGTTTTTACTTTTTGCCCCCTGGTGTCAAAGTCGAGACCTAGGGGGTCTTGTGTACAAAGTTACAAGCCCATAGCCCTAGAAGTTATGAAACATATGAAAACACGTATGATATGTGATATATCCTTGCTAGGAGTACCTACAACACAAATTTTATAAAAAACAAATCACCAATAAGTGAGATATCACACTATTTATGTTTTCAGTTTTGCCCCCTGGTGGCCAAGTCAAGAATCAGACTGGACCGAAATTCAGTGTCAAAGATCATCTGACCTAGTTGGGGGGGGGGGGGTCATGCATACAAAGTTTTGAGTCCATAGCCTTATCGGTTAAGAAATGTGCCACTGTTTTTGAAATAGGATATGACGGACGACGACGACGACGGACAACAGACACTGCGGTGTTGTATAGACTCACCGTACCAGTGAGCCAAAAAGAGAAGACAAGACCTAAACCTATCACAAGTAGACAAATGCATTCACAGTTTGATAACAAATTAATTTGATGGGGAATTTATTTTAACAGTGTTGTATCATCCCATCTATTGATGCTGGCATATTATGTTCGACTTTTATGATACGCAATGATTACCTTTAAAGGTGACCTGAAACGCTTTTATCAAAATTTAAACTTGGGGTAAAAATTATAGGGCATAAAAGAAACACAAGTGTGAAAACCGCAAGCTACTCATCTTTAAGTTAATTGCAGTATATAATTCAAACATTCCAGGTGGTGCAGGTAGAACAATTGTAATGTACATTGTGATGTACTGAAATAAAATTTCATTCTTTATAAAAAAAATCACTATTAGGAAAATCATGTCTCAGTGAAACATAAAAGACCACAGGGTGTACCTAGCAAAAACTACAATTCTGATGAGTTTTAATGAGTTTGAGGGTGGTGCTGCCAGCGTAGGCCCTATTGATATTGAGAACACGTTCCGACGACCGCAGAAGAAATTAAATAGGCCTAAAAGTACTTTTCTACTTTCCCCGGGTCACTTAGAAGTAAATAAACAGGCATCTATCAAGATTAACAATCAATGATGCATATTCAGTCGATTTTATCAACTGATGGCGTGATATGGTGTCGATAGCGATGGATTTGTAATCATGCACGCATGGCAGGCCGGGATGACGATGAGCAGACCGCATGGATTTGCGGAATCCGCAGCGCCGTCTATGAAATCCCGGTGGCGTTTTTAAAAACTAAAAATCGAGATCTAGGCGGGGAAGCCAGCGAGCGAGAGTGCGTGGGCTCGAGGGCTTGCGGGGAACGAGGGCAAAGCAGGCTGGGGAGGGGGAATACTAAAATAAGCCTCACCATCTTTTTAAATCTCTCAGACGGTAAACCGGATTATTCATACTCATGGCCTTATCCTAAAAATAGGCCTACTAATATTAGGGCGTCTTTGGATATGGTCGAATTTAACCTTTTTTAGCAGAGTCTTGACCTACCTGTGCGACTGGGGGAGAAGGTTAATTACCTTACCTGATTTTGGCTGATAATGAGGTGTGGTAGCCCATATCCTATTCCTACTGTGTTTGTCCATCCTCCTCTGGTGACATCCTCAATCAATGCGGCCCGAGGTCGTGGCTCCATCTTTAATCCTCTGCCGATAGTCGAAGCTGCTGGCGATCCGCACAAAGAATTTTCTCCCTGAAGAATCTTATCGGACAAACAAATATGACTTCTAATCCTTCTAAATTATGAACACAGTATCTCCTAACAGAACAGATCATCATGATATCTCGTCAAACAGTGACAAATTGACAAATCGTTCATACACCACTCACTTCCGCCCAACTATCCAGCACGTGCGAATTTGTCAAGGCTCGTAACGAAACAGGATAACAACCTGTTGAAATCCATTTCTGCAATGCGTTGGTGAACGCCCGGCACGCCCTTATATCGGATACTCGGCATGCCAATCAAGTCATAAACTGTAGATCAACGAGCCAATGAAAATGAAGCAACGTAAAAAAGGACGCTGGCCACCGTGCAGAAATTAGCCAATGAAAATGAAGCCACGTGAAAAAAGCATGCAGCGCTCACCTCTGCACTGGCTGGCCCGTCCAATTTTGACATCACTTTGAAGTTAGAGCTGCAGACGGAGCCTATTTCAAATTTCTCGACGCCAGACTGTCGGGATTGAGATTTTGGACAACCTCGTAATTCTGACGTGTTTCTCTTGCTGATTTGTCCCCGTGCACAAAATGCGAGAGTTTGGTCAGTGGGGCGAGGATGTTGATGCAAGTTACACAGCTGACACTTGAAAGACATGCCAAGGTTTCCGGCGGGAAACGGTAATAGGCAGGTTTTGCAAGCATTACGAAGACGACTGAGTATAGGCTACGTAAATGTATTCAAATAAATGTATTTTACGTACTTGGTACATAGAGGTTTTTTTTAAAATTGCCGGAGTCCTCCCAAACTTAGAATATATAAACGATAATTCACGAGCAATTGATGACACCACATACATTCGTACTTCGTTCCGTTCGGGCTTACTGGACTTTGCGCAATATTTCGCCAAAAAAGTATTCTACGCAACGGTCCCTAGGTGACTTTTCCTATTCATAATACACAGCCTGTCCATCCTAGATCGTGGTTACATGGGGAGTAATCGTTGTAAAATTAGGCCAAACGCAAAGACAGTTAACCGGGTACCACTATGTTTACGATGCGAACAAGCCGTGTAAGTCATTATCAGCATTTTTTTTCATTGAACATTTGCGGGTACAGCGTCACAGGGAGCAGCATTGAACGGTAAACAGGTTCACATCATATTCAGACAACGGCTTGTAATGGCCATACAGGAAACGATTCGTATCAAAAACCGACGATCACAACTATTCGCTTGCTGAGAGTATACATTACGCGCATACATTACATCCAGACATTTGCGGCTGTTATAAAACGCGGATTCCGCGGAAATCCTCGGAAAAATCACAAAGCCACCAGTAAATACGCGCATGATATTTAATGATAATTATATTATATACAAATAACAACATAAATCATAAATCGGAGGCAAGAACTACCAGTTATCTGCACATTTCATCGGTCAGATTTTAATCCTCTGGAGCGCCATTCATGCCATTCCGATCGACTCTTCCCTCTTTTTTTCTTGGTGTTGATAAACTTTGCATGTTTTCTTCGACACCACCGTGGTTCCTTCCCTAACGGAACACATTACGAGGCTGCTTTCAAGTGTGATTGATGCCCGGATTGATGTACGTTACGGTATATGCCTCCTTCAAATATAAGTCGATGACGAACTGAATTCTGGTCTACGAAAATGTTTTAGGACAATCTCCTTGCAGCTCGAACCTAACCAACCATATGCGACTGCACATCGGAGTCTATTTTAAGCAATCCCAAAAACTTACTTCGCGGCCCGTCTGGAGTATAAGTTTATTTCAAACTACAAGGTGCTTGTGATTTACGGCGCATACAGCGCACCATATAACGGGGATTCCCAACGACCTTGTCACCAGGAGTACTTCATGCCCACAACAATGCACACTACTAATATGAAAAACTCTCACCTGCGGTTCAGGTAGCCACCCTGTAGCCAAGTTAGATTTTTCCGCGGATTTCCGCGGAATCCGCGTTTTATAACAGCCGAGACATTTGAGCTTCCAAGCTTTGAGAAATAACAGGTCATGTGCGAATTTGGCATGTAATTTTGGTAATTTACGTGCATTTTCAACCCCGAAAAGTGTGAAGTGAAGTTATGCTTTTATTTAGTAGAAATCGGTAGGCATGTCCAACAAGACGTGTCTCAGCTGCCTGGGTGGGTGTGGGTCATCACGTACCGGGGTAAAACATAATGGTCGCTCCCCCATTTCGCTCGTTTCGTTTCGTTGCGCAAAGTCCAGTAAGCCTTCCGTTCGGACCAATTCCAAGACCTGCTTACAGCCAGCTGGGAGAGATTCACATTCGCAGAGACTCCGGTTACGTACACATATATTTTTTACAATCAAAAATGCCCTCAAAAAACGACATGGAATGATTATTTTATTGATATTTCCTACTATATACCTTCCAATTATCACTTAATACAAATAGATCGGCGTTAGGTCTTTCCTGGTGACACTATAAAGCAAAATAGTTGCAACCCCGTAAATGCCCCATAAGTCCAATAATAAGTGACGGTGACCCGTTATAAATGTTTCGCCAGGTTCGCTTTTTTGCCGCTACGCAACGCGTTGGGCCCTTACGTCGAGAAAGTAGGCACAGCACCTGGCCGATTTGTACAACTGCTGTCCTCACCAAAATGAATACGAGTAGGCCTACATGTGATAGCAATGTCTTGTCGGGAATGACAGGCACATCCAGTTGCGGGCTGTCGTCCATTTCGCAGCCTGTCAAGCCTCTTGTTCTATGACCTCAAGAAGGATTCGCAACCTACCCCACAGGTATACTTGCCAAGTACACCTGGGGTAGAAGGATTCGCAACCTACCCCACAGGTATACTTGCCAAGTACACCTGGGGTAGGTTGCGAATCCTTCTTGAGACCACCTTGAGGTGACCATACCTGTCAGAACAGAAAGGCCCCTACCCAACTGTACAGTATCAATCAATCGGTTCTTTCTCGTCTGTCCCGTGCTAGCTAACTATCGGATTTATTCCATCTATTTCGGTTAAACCCTAACACTGTTTTGAACAACCCAGCAGTTCGAGTACTCCGGGTGCAGTGGATCGGCATCGCCCCACCCAAAAGGAAACTATGTTCTGTATCACGAATAAACAGCCTCGGGAGTTTACAGTTTGAGTCTATGCCTTCCGTGGATACACTGCGGATGCAGTGGACCGGCCTCGTCCCTCACTCTATGAGGGATAGTATGAATAGGATGACGAAATGGACTGCTCGGTGAGCCTACCAGTGGATAGTTATTGTCAATGAGTACATGTACATGTAGTTACCAATATGAAAGAAATCGAATTGATCATCTTGGCCAATATCATCAGACGAAAAAGTTAACTCAATTTGAGGACCGGTGTGCGTTAGAATTAAATTATTTTGAATCGATTGACAAAACAAAAGACCAAGTGTTGATCGGTTTGACCATATCGATTTATTATTACAAAAGTGATATCATGTTTATGGCTTTTATCGACAAGTAAATCGAAAAACAGATTATAATATGTTATGCAAGTTCCAAGAACGATAAAATATCTTCTATTTAGGTCTCCCGGACCTGATAAGACAATCTTATAAAGTGGTCAACTAGCCATTCAGACCAACAAACAAGTGATCACAATCAGAAGACAGAGGACATAAATCCAAAGCGTTCATTTTTGAGGGCGGTGTACCTCAATTTCTATTTCCGATTCTTTTGAGGAAGGAAAATTAGCCGCATTTTTACGATGAGGGCAAGCATTTTGCTTGCTTGTGTCTTATTCGGCGCATTCGTGCTGAACTCCGAGGTACGTAGCGAACTATTTTTTCACGAAAACATTATACTGCCAGCAAAATAAGCCGAAAATGGCTAAGAAAACGTGTCAGCATTTCATTTAAAATAGCTCGTTCTTCTTCACGTTTCGTCCGATTCTGGTAAAGTAAGCATTAGTTTATACTTTCGTATTTGATGTTTCAGATGAACTATAACATTTGTACAAATATTTCATGTTCTACGCGAATTCACCAAAAATCAGAGTGCCAGGAAATGGAGTACAGCCTTATAATAGCCCCGGGGTCACACCCTATATCCGCCATTCATTAATGAATGTCGCCAAAAATTAATGTCGCAACTTCGACATATTTTCGAAGACAGTGGATGTGACAACGAAAAGCGTGTTTGGCACAACCATTGACGACTGGTGTATTATGTAATCGCAAAACCTCAGTGTCCGCGGATTAGTGTCCCAGCTCAGGGACAGAGGATTCTGAGGCATATTGAAGGTTTATAAATATTGGCCTGGCCCCCTCCCATACTTCTTCAGTGTGAGTGTGTTACTGTATCGGTGAACATCTGTGATTGTTCCCGATATTCTAGTGTTTCCATACATTAGACAGCGAAAGAGACCATGACTTTTCAATAGGAACAGACACAGGAAAACGTGTTAATCTATCTTTCATCTTCCCCAAACATACTCTCCGGACGGCGCAGTGGACCGGCCTCGTCCTGTCGCCCGGTTAGGATGACGAAATGGACTGCCCCGGGAGTCTATAATCCAAAAAATGAGGAGAAACACTCGGGAACCTTAACACCGGTTTCTAACCTGCTTTATACAATTATTTGCTTCAATTACAGGTGTCATGCATGTTCATCTCGGAACAAGACAGCAGCAGCAGCCAAGAGGACTCTTCCGAGGCCACGATGTCCGACGAGCTGGTAGATATCGACAGCCTATTCGACGAGCAGACTGAGCTTCATGGCGATGACCCGAGCCCACCCGCCGCAAGCGACGATATGCCGCTTCCCGCAAGCGACGACGCCCCATTCTGGGACAATATTGGGGACGATGATATGCCCAATAACGACGCACCCAAGAGCTTCGACCAGATATTCCGAGAAATCAGAGAAAGCAGTAAGTCTCCATACTCCTGCGTAACGCCTGGGTACGAAGGCAGATAAGGCCACTGAAAATCGAGGGCATGGTTCAAATCTCCACCTCCACCAAACTTTTAGCCTGAAACAAATCAATATTGATGTCCGATAAACAAACTTAAATGAATTTGTGTTTTTCAACAGTCTGTTGACGACAAGGCCATGAACTTTGTTAGCAAAATTACGGATTTCTTACTTTACTTTGCCTATCTTTGTTAATCCAGCAAATCCGTTTCAAGCGGTCCAGGCCTTTAGTAAACGTAACAACCTGTGCTAGATATGTGATATTCGGCGATAAAACAATAAGAACAGACTTTGCACCGTGTCTAGTTCATTATCCCATTCACAGATAAACTTTGTCAAAGGCTGCGAAACCAAGGTTGCGTTCCCTTGTGAACTTGTGGCGCTGGTTCCATTGTCTCGCCATCATGTTCCCTGGTTCCTTGTGAACTTGTGGCGCTGGTTCCATTGTCTCGCCATCATGTTCCCTGGTTCCCTTGTGAACTTGTGGCGCTGGTTCCATTGTCTCGCCATCATGTTCCCTGGTACAACCAGTGGGAACGTCCGATAAGCCCAATAAAAAGAAATAGTACGTGTACTTGCGTACTCAAAAAAAAACAAACCGTGAAAATTTCTTTTTTTCCGAAATTTTTGGCTGGTCACAAAAATAATGAGGTGCAATAATGCCATCCCTTTAAGGTTTTAATTCCAAGGCAGGAGGGTAATTCCTCTGCCTACCACCATGCGCCGCCACTTGCAGTATCAACTAATGCAGCTGATCTCTGATAACGATTTTCGGCAGTTTTGAAGATGGTTTCCGAATATCATGCAGGCCGGTTATATCCCGTGTCCTAATGCATTCCTTATTTCAGTTTAATGATTCTTCAATTATGGAAGCGATTATTTTATGAAAAACCATGTGTCTCACACCCAAGTTGCCCCTTTAACATTTCTCACCCGTCCTCTTCAGACAATGGTTCCTTCGACTTCGTCCAGGATGACGGGACATTGTTGATGGAGCTGGACATTCGATACAAGAGGGAGACATATGATGATCTGATCAATAAGTAAGTTGTGTAACAAGTTTGAACCTGCATGGTGTAACAGTAACCAGTGCTCCCAGAATAGATACTCCAAGTCAAATGTCGATGAGGGTAGTGCCCTGTTGACGGAATTGGACATCAGGTATATACAAGACTAACACGTCACGTCGATTCGAATTCAACCAGCAAACCACTGATTTTTGTCGCTTGGATCAGAAATAAAAAAACTCGTTTGCGGTGGCAAGAGCATGCCTGCCACAAGATTCGGTGATCGCACCGACCTGCAATCACTGTAAAACCCAACGATTACAGGTTTTACACAACGGAAGATACACCTTTTCTCGCACATACCAGTGATTATAATCGCAAGTCACAACGACAAAAACCACTCGTTTGCGCGGCGGTTCATATTTTTTCTTTTCATCCGCAGTGGAGGCATTGAAGCAACCTTCGGACTGTCCCAGTTTGACACTGGCAACAGACGATCTCGCTTTAAACGGAAAGCAATCAGGAACAAAAAATGGACCAACAACGTCGTACCATACCAAATGTCTAATATTTTCTGTAAGTATTAAGTATGCTTCATCCTCGAAAATCCCGGGTCAGTCGTATCCTCCTCCCCTCGCACACTTTACTATTAAAGCTCGGTCGTTAGTGATGAGTATTGGTTTGAGGTTCAGGATGATCATGCTTTCGCCAGATATACATTGTACTTCAAAGGATCATTGGGCTAATCGACCGCAAAAACAAAGGATCGATAGGCTAAAGGCGGAATCATACAAAATGTGTTCATCTCTTCTTCTTCTGCGTTCAGCCTACAGTTTATCTTCTAAATGTATGTAAGCAATCGAAGAGCATCGAAGCCACAGAAACTGCCGTAGTTTTCTCTTCAATGGGGCGGATATTTGGTTATTTCTGATCTTAAAGGACCGTGCTATTTGATTACGTTGGTGGTTAGTCGTTTCCGTGGAAATGACGCTGCCACTCAGGTAACCGCACCAGAATTTTTTTTTCCACTTTTGGCAGATTTTCGAAAAATATAATTCGACACCCTTGTGGTATAATTTTCGCCTATAACGATGCAAACATATTTACTTTCAGCGTATTCTGACCGCTCAGTCATCACGGCAGCGATCAATGACTACCACCGCTACACGTGTATCAGATTCAGAGCAGCCACATCAAGAGACCGGAACAAGATTAGCATTCAGAGCGGAAGTGGGTGTTCCTCCTACGTCGGCATGATTGGGGGTACCCAACCAGTCAGTCTGGCAAGCGGTTGCCGAATCGTAAGTCCATGATGACAGGTTTGAGACAATGTTATATAATTTCTATCAACCTGGACCTCAAGAAAATATAATTAACACGGATGGTAGGCCTTTAACAGAGGAACAAACGTTGTTTCCCTTTCGGAAGACTCAGAACAATCAGCAGATCATTTTAGGGTCATTTTGAAAGATTTAGGTAGAGTGCATACGCTCACAGCTTCGCCGATGGGATTGATATGATTAAAGTTTACAGTACCCGGGCTTAGGATCTCTTCTATCTCGTTTTCAGAATATTTCTTGAGGGTTCTTGATTTACTAGGCCCTATGACTCGCTAAGGCACAAACGGGCCAAAAAACCACGAAACGTATGGCTTGCGAAACCTCTCTATTATTCCGCCATCTTCATTCACGTTGAGAACCTTAACCTTTCCATTTATTTTCCAGAAAGGCATCGTGATTCACGAGCTCGGTCACGCGATCGGATTCAACCACGAGCAGACGCGACCAGACCGTGATAACTACGTCACGATCTACAACCAAAACATCGTCAGCGGCATGGAGTTCAATTTCAATAAATACACGACACAGGCTATTGACAGTATGGGGGTGCCGTATGATTATAGCAGCGTCATGCATTATGGAGGAACGGTAAGATTCTAGAGTGGGAACACTGGTTACCTCCTACATGCCTTGGTTACAACCTTAAAGAGGTAGTTAAAGACACTTTTTTCCAATCTGTCGGCTGCAGATTCTAGAGTGGGAACACTGGTGGTTACCTCCTACATGCCTTGGATACAACCTTAAAGAGGTAGTTAAAGACACTTTTTTCCAATCCGTCGGCTGCCCAGTCACCACCCACACGACAGCAATAGTTTCATTTGCCCTCCATTTCTGTCGAGTAAACCCTCCGTGCAGCAATCATCATTGAACGGATCGATGCATGGGCATACGCGGATGCGAGGAACGGCATCATGACGGCTTATTCTCGACCTCGGTTAACGCGAAAGTTTCCCGCGCCAGGATTAAACGCATACAATACACGTCTAATCGAAACCTCACTATTGTTCATGTTTCAGGCATTCAGCAAGAATGGTCGCTACACGATAGTGGCAAAGGACCGCAACTACCAATCTCGGATGGGCAACAGAGCCGGCTTCAGTTTCAGCGATATCAAACTGGCCAACCTCCGTTATAACTGTAATTGTGAGTAGACATAGCCGCATTTGGATAATCCTCGTAATACAGGGTGATCCAAAAAAATTCAACACGCAATTTAAAAAAATATTTTTCATTGATGTTTAAAGTTTGTTTAAGCGCCAGGCTTGAAACTTTGTGTTTTGAATGGCCCACCACAAGGGTTGAGGTCTGTTGAGCGGAAGCGTCGAGATTAAGACGCCAACCACACCAACTGGTAATGATAGTTAATTAAAAATAACCACTGGGGCCACGAATTAAGTTCTGCATATCACTGTTGGAAACGCTCTTGTTTAGTGGAACCAGGCATTTTATTCATGCTATATACTCTTGATATCACTTTCAGCGCGCTGCGCTGCGAAGCGATGCCCTGGCGAAGGGTTCGTCGGCCCTGACTGCAAGTGTTGGTGTCCCGGTACAACTACGGATCCCATCAGGCAGTGCTCCGGAACCGGTGAAGTAGTCACCACAACACCGACGCGACGAACAACTCCAGCACCAACAAATGGTGAGTTTTGTGATTTACCGATAACTGACAACTAGAGAGGTTGCGAGAAGTTTAATATTTACATGTTATTTTATTAATAAGCTAAGCCGTATCAGTCCCTTGTATCATTGTCCTCTGGCCGTATCTGCCAGAGGGCGTAGCCCGAGTGCTGATACGGGCTCTCGACTGGCTGATACGGCTCAGCTCACAAGATCAACCAACATTGCAGTAATTTTTGTGTTTAAACGTTATAAAACCTTGTATGCTGGTTTCCTCTTTCGTGTTTAATGGGAGTTCTTCTGGAAAGTATGTGTTACGATATAGGTTAGTTATGCCTTCATTTTTCAACCTCTTTATCAACAATATCACCTTGCGTTTTGAAGAGTTAGTGCTACAAAAGAATATCGACAAACGCGGAATCCGCTACAATTTCTGCACACGTTAACTCATTCGTTTCTAAATCTCTCTAATATTACAGGTTGTAACACTGACCGGGCCGCCAGTTGCGCCACCTATAAGACTCGTGGGTACTGCTGCAAGAACCACCAACACTATGGATATATGAGCAGGAACTGCAAGAAGACGTGCAACATTTGTAATGGAGGTGCTGGATCCTGTACAACTACCAGTACGTTACACTCTCACACCGGGGGCACATCCAGGGGGGGGGGGGCACATCCAGGGGGGGGGGCAAGTGCTCCACCTGAAGTCACCCGAAAAATTTCAGAAAGCGCACTTTTGCCTCCCACTCCAAAAACTAGAAAACTACATGTAGTTACCCCCTGCTCACAACTGTCGTCACAGGCTATTGCAGAGCTAAAGTTGAAGGGGGCAGGGTACCACGTGCCTCCCGATAAAAAACAGCTATACGGACCTGTGGGGTGGGGGGGGGGGGGGGGGGTGAAAACAATAATATTCATAACTACTGGCTTCTCCGTGTACCAGTAAGGAGCATATCTCAAAATTCCACTAGGAGGAAACAAGACCCAGTAGGCTACGCAGCATTCCCGCTTTGTTATAACTGTCTGTTTCTCAACTGCAGCTAATTGCGCGGACAAAGGTCAACATTGTGCCTATTGGTCAGGCCAGGGTTATTGCAGGTCATCCAGTTCGTACGCCGACTTCATGAGGACCAACTGCGCCAAGACCTGCAACCATTGCCGCTCAACAACGACAACGACAACGACATGTAAGTGTATCCTCCAGCTATTTTGGTTTTTTCCATCCGTGTGGTTCTCCATATTTCAGTGTTTTCATAGAAGAGACAGCTAGGGAGACCATGACTTTTTGAAAAGGGGATGTATACACTGAATAAATCATCATCAACGTCTTTCAGCGTTCCCTAAAAATGAGGGGAAAACACTCTGAAACGGAAACACGCAAAAACGTTACACCGGACCTATTCACGTGCGGTTTCGCATGCGCTGTCGTGCAATTCAAGAAAAATCGAATCGCTGAGAGTGCGATTGCGAGAACTCATGCGAATAGACACGTTACGGCTAATGCACCCAAACCGAACCAACAAAAGTGTTTGCTTTGCGATGTTGCATCGCATTCAGTGAACACCTGTCGTGTCTGATGTGTATGATGAATCTGGCAATGATCATGAAGAGGCCTGTTGTGTCCAACTGGTCCATAGAGAAGAAGAATTAAAGAAAAAGAACATGTTTCCGAGCGTCCACTTGAAACCATACTCTCCAAATAAGAGAGGAGACAATATCGATTTTATCTCAAATACTATGCTCAAATACAAAATGGCCGCCTAAATATAAAATGGTGACCAAAATCGCTTCTGCTAACACGAGTTCATATTGTACAGGGCCTTTATTAAAGTATTTGAGTAATCATTCCACAAAAACCTAGAGCAGCTTTTTTTGCGCTGGGCTGTCATGAAATAAATCCTGACCGCTATCTCTTTCGTTTTAGCAAACTGCCAAGATAAGAGCACCAACTGTTCGAATTGGACGAGGAGCGGTTACTGTACAAGTAGCTACTACCGCTCTTGGATGAGCCAGAACTGCAAAAGATCTTGCAGACTTTGTCAATAGGCGGCGATTGTCAGCAATGGTCGTCCGATATCCCGTTATCAACGGTCTTCGAATTCTCCAAGACAGATTCAAGACCGCCTCACCACACTACACTACGTCGGAGTATGCGCCTTCACACTGGACGGAGTGAAGGTGGCGCCCAGGCATGGAATGCCCGCGGCCCAACGGCCAGAACTGGTGCAATGCCGATGGCCCTCTATGGACAAAGTGGGGACGGGTACAATACACTGTAAGGATATTGTACAAATATAGTGTGAGAAGTCTCTTTACGCAATTACTTGTTACATTGACAATTCCTTTCGGGAAATTCTGCATCGTTTGCGATTTATAACATCTCCCTGGGCGAAGGCTGGTCTGCCAACTCTAAGGAATTCCATATTTAAAGCTGATCTGGTCCTTAAATAACTGAAAGCTTGCTGCTACATGTATCATCGCTTGAAAATTTATCATATTCATTCGGATTCCAGCTTTGGTCGTTTCAGGTGTATTTGAACACCACTTCAGCTTTAACAGTATGGTGCATATTATGATCCCTTCCTAAATATATTGTAGTGGTTTGTGTGTAAGCTCATGTATGGTAATATTTTGAAAAAGAAGAAAATTATATTAGTAAAATACTATTATTGTTGTCCTTTTTTATTGTGTAAACTACTCAGTTTTGAAAAATGCTGGGAAACCATCATGGTTATCCAGGTTTATTATATGAAATGAAACGCTCAGTGCAAGAACATAATAGAGAGGTTACGTTTCTGAAAGCAAACGTCAAACCCGAACGGTATAGACGTCATTCTCGTCGATTCTGGAGTTGACCGAGGGGTTACCTGCGAATTAACGATGGTGGTGTAATCGGACCTGGAATTGCCTCATTTGGCGGAACCTGTTGAATTCTTTCTACTGTTATCCCTAGAAGTCCTACGAGAGTTTGTGTTGCTATTCGGCGGGGAAATCACAGATTTTTCGCGCTTCATGGAATCAAGCACTATTCTCGCCTTCTGCCAATTATTTGAAATCCCTCGGCGTTGTCCATTCGCACTGCCTCTTTCCCCATTTCGATTTGACCTAATCTTCGTAAGCCGTTCCTTGAACAGTTTTTCGCACTTTGTAATATGTGTGTCTTGAATTTCTAATTCTAACTGAATCAGCTCCTCCCCTGCTAATTTTTTTATCTCTTTCGTCAGCAAAGTTTCAATACAAATGTTCAACAGTTTCTTCTTCAAGAAATAACTGTAGGCATCATTGATAGCTTTCCGAGTGCTACACGTCATCACGACGTCAACGCCGTCCTTCTTCAGATCGAGGCGGGCGAACTTCAAACCAGGGATCGAGGTTAATGTATTCATTTTATCGATTGCATCATTCATGACGTCATCGCGCGTGACCGTTTTGTAATACTTCCTTGCATTTGCCTCTCTGTATCCTGACTCTGAAAGGCTCTGCAGGAGGGAACTTGTTGGAATGTCAGTGTCAATGCTTGCCGTCAAGTTGGCGCAGACTTCCACAGTAACCATCGCTGAAAAACGGTGCAGTCAGTTTTGAATTACTGTAGCGTTTTTATTTTTGTGATTTAAGAATATTTTTGGGTTTCAATATGGCTACCGGATGGGACTGTCAAATTGCGGAATATGCCGGGAATATCGAAGTATATGCATGAGGTACGGGTAGTCATATCTACATCTATCTTCCTCTTCTGTTAGGGGAAGGGAAAAGACCGCTTCAACAGTGTCCGGAGTGTACATTTAGGCTACTTACTTGTTTTCTCACGTTTGGGCTTCTCCGGTGTCTCTTCGCTGACTGTTTCACTCTCTTCTGAAACAGGACACGACGTCAGAATATGAGTAATTACAAAGAGAATAAGAAAACTTCGAATACAAAGGTCATGCAGTCTTTCAAATAAAGAATACTCTGGTACATGAGCGAGAGTTATTCCAGATGTCTGAGCGACGCGATCGCAGGCGCGCCATCTGTCGTAGCGGCCTCACAGAGAATTACGGTGATGACGCTACAAAAAAGAGGTCAAAGTTGGCCTCTTATTTCCTCTCCCTTATTCTCGACTCTACTAATTTCTGATTCTTCATTACTTATTCCCAATCTTCGGATGTTTATAGCTGGGGTCAGTATCGCCCTTTGTTCCCATTAGTTGACTTCGCCCAAATCATATGTTGATGGAATAGTGAGTGACTAAGCCGTTGCATTGAGAATTGGGTATAGGCAAAACGAGAGGCAAATAACTTGAGAATCGGGAATAAAAAATCAGATATTAGAACCCAACTCCTGGCTGGTAGTATCCTTTTGGTACCGGTACATCCTGTCATTTCTTACTTACTTTCTTCTTCCGGTTCCTCAGACATATCTTTTCCCTCTTCCTGTAGCGCAGGCGCGGTGAACGTTTCCTCTGGAGGTGGAACGCCATCCTCAAAGTCGTCGATATGAAGAGAATACCTCACGTAGTGTATTCCTTGATCTTGTAAGAGATTCTCCCGTCCAAACACCTTCTGACAAGCCCGGAGAAGTTCACCACTTTTATACATCGCCTTCAATTCTTGATAACACGCGTCACCATGACAACTCATGCTGATGATGACACTCCCAACCACTAGGTGGTGCACGAAGAAGTTCTTCAATTTGACGATCTCCTCAAGTGCCCGGATGTTGTCCTCTGCTTGTTTTACGATTGTTTTGTATAAATGTGCGCACATGTCCTTGAAAAGGTCAGTAAAGTTAGGAGGAATTCCACCTTCGGGAATAAGCTGGTCCACCCGCAGATGGCCGGTCACGACACCTGGAAAAAAGGCAGACATCGATGAGGGTCGAAATTATTTTCCATGTTTTGCCAATCGTGGCGCTGATTCAAAGTCCTCAAACGAGTATTTCATATTTTAGGAACTAGCCCAAATTTTGCACTGACACGTGCATGTTGAAATGTAAAGAAAGCTGGCGAAAACCTCGGCAAATACTATATTTTTGTCTATGAGGGCCCCTTCAAAGCCTCCCAGTGTGGCTGTAAAAGAAGCTTTTATGTAAAGAAAAAAATATACTGGTATAAAAGGGGCAGTTCAGCTTTAATTTTTTGGTCAAAATGATTTAAAGTTGAATTGTCTCCTATTAGTAACCGATGGGGTGTTTTACTCCAGCAATTGGATGCGTATAAAAGTTCTAAGTCGTGTTATAGATGCTTTCTGCCCATTGGCTAATCGATCCATCAACAGGTATAATACTAGAATAAAAATGAGCCTTATGGCGACTCCTAAAATCCTTTTAAACGACTCCTAAAATCCTGGCTGTTCGAGGAAGCATTTCTTGGTGGGGAGGTAGCGCCTTGAGCAGGTTTACCTGGAGTTTGGCGCTCTATAAGACATTGTTGATTGATTGATTGATAGTTCACCAGCTGTAAATGGCTGGACATGATACCGCCTTGCTTATAAGACGGAGTCGGAGTAAAAGGAAACGTACGTTCTTGCAAGACCTGTTTCTCCACCTTCTTTGCAGGTGTCTCCTTCACTGGTTTCAGTTTTGGCGTCTCTGTTGGTACTGCCTCTTGTACTTCCGGTGAAGGTGTTGGAGGAAGAGGTGCCGGTTGTTCCTCGACATGTTCTAGTATTTCCGTTTTCGGCTCGGTCACATCCTCTTTCTCATCTTCGCTTCCGTTCTCCACATCGTCTGACGGATTACTGCTGGTAATGGAAGTAGTGCTGTCACAACTCATAGTCCGCGGGCGTCGTTTGGTCATTTTCTTTGTTGAGGAACGTGATGAAATACTTCCGCCAGATGACCGCCGACTCGAGTTCAGGGAACCAATAGACGAGTTCGGGCTATATATTTTCGGAAGTTTAGGAAATTTGGATGGGAACTTTTGTTTTGTTTTGATTTTGATTTTTGTCTTCTGCCGCGTGATCTGCGTTGGTGTTGCTTGGTAACAAGACGGATCGTGGCCACCAATTGGACATCTTGTGCATGGTATTCTCACTGTGTAAGTCTTAATCAAATCTGAAATGAAATGTACAGCAAAAACTGAAATGATACGGTCAGTTACGCTTGAAAGTATATGTGAATGACACCCCGAGCCGAACTAAACATATTTGAAATCGGGCGAGAGACAGGTGGGTGTTGAAACCCATGGCTTCGAGATGGGTCGACCCTTACATGTTGAAACGCTGTGACTGGAATAAAAAACTTGCCGACAAACCGAATTCAATGTTGTACTATTAATTAAAGGAATCTCTCTGGTGATATCTTTGTACCTGCCACCCTGTGGAGCCTTTCCTGCCTCAGCGCCCGCACCAACTTGACCACAGACGCCGCCTCGCCAACCCTGGAGTGCCACCGAAGCATACATTGATATATCACCTCCCGGGGTCCGTCAGTTTTGTATTTGGTATCTATTTCTACCAGGTCTTCGTTGGTCAGATCTAGGCGACGCATGAGGAACTTCCATTCTGTGGAGAGGCCGACTAACTCTGATGACAACACACTGAAAACTTTTTCGATGTCTGAAGAAGAAAGTAATGATACAGTGTAGTGTCAACTAGCTTTCAAAACAACAATTATTTGATTATTTCGGCATCAAAATCTCAGTGTAGGTCTACTGACTACCTGAACATCAGCTGCAGTATTAGCCTTCTGCAAATGATCACACAATCAGATTAACATAATGATGATGAAGAAACCGGTGTAAAGAGCGCAACCCTGGCTTACTCCGCATTTCCTCAATATCCAAGGGTAGTTGTTTAACTATAGGCTATGTATCGATGTGCGTATGGACCCGATTTTTAGCCACGCCACGAGGGGTACGTGTACCCGGCCGTCTCTTGTCACATAACCAGCTGGTTATACTAAGCCTGGTTGCCGACCTCAGCTGAGGAGGCTATTCTCCCTCGTAATATTCAGAAGCGAACATGTTCCGATGTCTCTTTGCCGATGTCTCTTTTGTCGATTTTTGACCTTTGATTTCGACTTTCAAGACTAGTCCGAGGTCGCCGTTACCATAAATAGCGATTACAAATGTTAGCGTCGTCTAGTCTGTTGCTCTTAACAACAGTGTCTTGGCACCATGAAGCAATGAACAGTACACATTATGGTCCTACAGTCAAAACCAAGTACATTTCCTAATAAATGTAAATGGGCCAACCATATCTTGTCATACGAATATGTTTTCAGAGTAAACAACTCAGCGTAAAAATCAACATTGGCCCAAAAATATAAGTAATACGAGTATGGTCACATGACGCTTATTCCCTTTGGGTGCGATATATATGTATATATATGCTAAGCAGTTATGTAAATTTCTCTTTCGGTGATCATATCTATTTCTTAATGCCATCGAAAGAGCCATCATCAGCTGACAAGGGCAGGACAAGTTACCATCTTTAGACCCCCAGGTGGCCATAGCAGGAAGCTGTGCCACCTATTCCACAAGCACAGAATATGCATATTGAAGCTTCAAAGGTTAAAGTTCACGCACTTTTGATGTGCTCATCGACCAATTCGTGATTTTTAACCCATAATGGGTCAAGATGCCAGTGGGAAACATCGACCAAGGCTATTGCAATATGTGACTGATGTCAGTGGACCGTGTATCACAAGATGCTGTTCACTGCTCGAAGCCAGCAGACAATAAATCTGGCCAAATGGTTTCACCAATTGTAGTGAGACAAGGCCAACTGAGTAGAGCCGATTTACAGGACCGATTGACGAAGAAGAAGAACAACAAGATTGCACCCAAGAAAGCCATTTGCAAACGAAGACAAAGCAAACGAAGACAAAGCAAACGAAGACAAAGTCAAAGCAAACGAAGACAAAATATCGAAAATTTCCAGAAAATAACGCATCGTTATTTGTCCTCGTCTGCTTTGTCTTGTCTTCATTTGCTTGTATTTGTCTATGTTTGCTTTCTCGTTGTCTTCGTTAGCTTTGACTTTTAAAATATTTGAATTGATATCAACCGCAATATGCAAAGTTCGAACTGAATTTGAAGGCAGTTGGCTGATTTGATTTGTTGACCGAAAGGCAATCGTCAGTAATTTACTTGCAGTGCAAGGTCAACCTAATTTATCGCAATTCATCGATATCAGATCGAAGCGGAAGCGCAAGGAATAGAATTGATGCGAATATGATTTGAATTCTTGCCATCGATATGAATCTGAGGGGTCTATTCTTCCTAGTGATATCGAAAGAAAATGTGAATATATAGAAGAAGGTAAAACTTACCATCCACCACATGTATATCTGCGACTCCGGAGTTCATTCCTGGGTCCACCATTGCTAAAATGGCTGTCTCATAAACATACACATCGAACTGTCATGAAAAGCCTTTTGGCAGATTGAAAGAGATCATTGTTGGTACACTAAATGACGAAGATCACAGGCCTCAAAGCACCGTTGTGTTTGTAATACCATTTCTCATATTGAGCCACCCAAAGAGCAGAGGCCGGAGTTCTTGCTTCCAAGGTTTATTTTTGTTCATAATCGATATTTTGGTGATATGGTATGATATGAAATTTTAAGCACTCCACGTTGATATTGAGGGAAAGACAAGAGAGGGCCTACTCGTAGCTCGCGATCGGGGCCACTTTCATAACCTCTGTACTATCAATTAATCATGTGTGATAAAAAGGGGTTCCTCGTATTTAAAATTGTGTGAGATCGAATTATAATATCAACGACCTCGTAAAAATAACCTGACCCTCCTGGCCCCTGCCTATAATCTCACTTTAAAACTCGTCACAGGGTTCTGGCCCGTATTCGTCCTTCAGATGCCTCCTCCAGTCCACTTGAACATTTTGATGTTTTGATGTCCGAGCTTTTTATTCATGGAGTCAATGATATATATGTCATCATTGTTATTATTTGAATGTGGTATAGATAAGAACGGGTTTTTAAAGATCAAAGCTCGTCAAATAATCTTTGGCACTCCCTCTAAATTTAGGGCTCTAAAAACTCAATCACACTCTTACGCCGTCAATCAAACACGGCCCTGATATAATTATTCGTCAACTGAAAATGGTCAATTTTACCCCCTCGCTCCTTCCTATCGTCCCGCCATGATCTACCGTCAGGAAACCCGTTTATTGCTTTCAACAGTCGTGCGGATTTTGTCGCGTTCCAGGATCAGTGTTGGGCTTTTGTCGGATGTATCAGGGAAAAAGTCAGAGAAACCGTTAAGATGTCGGAAAAAGCCTCCTACTAGTGCCTTATCATGGCTAAGTTGCGCGGAGAGAAGCTCTGTGGTTTAACTTTTATTTAACTGGACTTGTGAGGACAAAGTCACAACCAGAAAAGCGGGATAACACTTTAACTGAATAGGGGGCGAGTAAAATAACCAGAAAAGCGTTTTTGACTGCCAACAAAACGACCGATATTGAGATCGAATAAAGCATCAATTCACATATAAATTGAACACATTGAGAAAGGTTTTCATTTGCTGTCTTCCAAACTGGAATAAATCCAATCGCCTGAGATTGAATTGAATTATGAGGTCAGGTTGATCTGTGAGTCAGCCTGTTGTTGTCCGAGGACACTATGCGATATGTTTGTGTGATGTCCTAGCGAGAGGCGGACTGATAACAAGAGGTTCCAACAATAGCTTGGCCACAAAGCAAAGCTATGACAGCAAAGCTAGTACTCTGTACTTCTTTCGTTTCTCATTAGCCCCGAATTTCGCAAGTTGGATTTTAGGACCTGCCGTCATGTTTGGGTTACACTCCAGACGCAGTGGACCCGTCTTCTCCTACCGCCCGATAGCAGATGATTGGGATGACGAAATGGACTGAATGGAAGTCCATGATTGGTTTACACTCGGGATGCAGTGGACCAGCTCGTTCGTGCGTATGATGACAAGTGAATTGAAGGAATTGGCAAGATAACTCAGAGCTTGCATACTCCCAGCCTTGATCCTCAGTGGCATCCCCCTTTGAAAAACACAAGGCAATCAAACCCTCTTTGTGTTTTCGCTGGCCACCCCATGGCATCTCCACTGGACAATATTTGTGAAAAATCATTACCGGGAAAAGAATGACGCAGAAAAGAACAATTTAAATATGATAAACTTTATTGCTTGGAGTATTAGAAACCCATTACTATAAGCCAGCACTTTTACAAACATTGATGTAGTTCAAGGTCATTCTGAATCACCCTGACAACACACAACATGTCAAGGTCATTAACAATACCATTGACTGCAGTTAAAAGGTCAAGGTTATTCTGCATAAGCATGACAACACATAAAACTTCAAGGTCATTAGGAATCGCCTTGGTTACAGTTGGCCAAGGTTATTCTGCATCAGCATGACAACATACGAAATTGTCAAGGTCATGAGTCACCTTGCTATAATCAAAAGGTCAAGGTCAAATAATGGATTCAGCATGATCTCAACACTCAGAACAATTGTTACAAAAAATACCAAAATATTCACCAACAAAACTGGTCTGTGATGAAATATCTGCAAGGACACATATAATGCCATTGAGAGTCTACATTTCATTGAAAATTTCAATCTTATAGGGTGTATAAGATACTAAAGTGTAGTCTTAATTCATTCTTGATAAAAGGTATCAGGTAATCAGCCCTGAAAAAGTACCCTGGGCATCCAAGCGGATTTGCTCAGCCACTTCCTCATTGCAGCCACCTAAAACTGCTTTTCCCTATTTTACTCACCACCACCAACAGAAAAATAAACAAAACAATACAAACCTATAGTTGTCATGGTAATACATCTATGGTTGCTATGGTGACATCTAAACACAACACTGCCATAGCAATGATACCACAGCATCACAAAATGGGCAAGAAACTTAGCTGACACTACAGGTTGTCATGGAACTTACCGAGTTGGCATTTTTGTAAAACATGGTCGCACAATTTCCTTTACCTTTTAAGTAATTAGAACCATAAAGAAGGAGTGTATCAGGATAATGCTGTCAAGGTGCTATAGATATTCATCTGAAAAAGGGCACATACAGCTTGTTAATTCATTGTGTAGGCCTTCACTTTTTGATACAGCCAAGAACAGCCCTAGTGTCTGCCCGGCATTACCTAGTCACCCCTCCTTTAAGAAAAACATGTATCGGAAATCAACTTTAAAGGGAACTGAAACCGCCAAGCCAGTTCGTATGACCTCGTTTTCATTTCCCGCGTACCGGGTGATCAGAACGAGGCATGAATGAAACATGGCGCCTAGGTGTCAATCATTGAGTGAGGTCACTACTATGGAATTTACTACGAAAACTCATGAATGAAAGATCGCATGACTCACGTGATTCTCACATGATTCTCAATAATAACAAATTGAACTGCGCATGCTCGTGCACTGGGGGCGGAGCTACAAATCTGAACTCGAATAGGAAGTTGGAAGTTTGACTTTCTCGGGCGGTGAAAGTCGAAAAGTTGAATAAATCGCTCGGCGGTTCCAGTTCCCTTTAACATCGCAGCAGTTCAGTCATGGTTTGCTACAGGGCATTAAGCCTTGAATTATTCTATGGTTTACAGGGGCATACATGTAGCTAGCTTTTTGGTCGGAAGGGGGGAGCAAAATGACATGTTTTGAAATTTTGATCCAACATCACATACAAAATTACAGTCAAAACCACTCCCCTCAAAACAAATTTTAAAGTGACTTGTATTAGGTGCATCTGCCCCCATGTTGCCCCCTCCCACCCCACTGGCTATGCCTCTAGTGGACTAGTCATTGCTCATTCAATAATTATTTGACTGTTTATTCCATGATTACTTCACCAGATATTCCAATGGCAATTCTTGGTTATTTTACTTTTTCTAGTCCATGGTCCATGGTAACATGTATACATGTATACATGTACATGTATGACTGGTTATTGCATGGTGGTTACTTCATATTCCAATGGCAATTCTTGGTTATTTTACTGTTTTCAGTCCATGGTAACATGTATTCATGTATACATGTACATGAATCCATGTATACATGTACATGTATCCATGTATCCATGTACACATGTACATGTATCACTGGTTATTGCATGGTGGTTACTTCACCAGATATTCCAATGGCAATTCTTGGTTATTTTACTGTTTTTAGTACATGGTAACATGTGTACATGTGTATATGCACATGTATACACGTATACATGTACATGTATCCATGTATCCATGCATACATGTACATGTATCCATGTATCCATGCATAAATGTACATGTATCACTGGTTAATGCATGGTGGTTACTTCACCAGACATTCCAATGGTAATTCTTGGTTATTTGACTCTTTTCGCCAGTTATTCCATGGTGTGTTATTTCACAGGCCGTTCCAAGGCTATTTACCGGTAGTCCTCTCGGGTCATTCTACCACTTTTTTAAACACCTATTCCATGGCTATTTTACCAGTTACTCACGGATATTTTAACGCTTATTTTATCCATGGCTATTCACCAGTTATTTCATAATACATACATGTGGAATTACACTATCTGTCATATTTACATATATTCAACCTCGTACCCCAATGGTGCAATCTAAATCGCAACAAACCCTGGGGACTATATGACATGCAATATTTTACAAAATGACTGATGGTTCGAAATTATGTTCACCAAGAACCCATTATATGATTTATGATCGGTCGTTGTAAATATTCATACACTGGTTTCTGGTAAACATACGTCAAACAAACGTTTAGCACATAAGCAAATTAATATGCAAATTAGGAACACAAATACTGATGACATCACGGGAAAATGTACACATATATAGTGACATCACCAGATAAGTTACCATGGATTGCATGAATAAGCACGCAAATTAGCATATACGAATATGCAAACATTTTTACACTAAAACAAAACTCCCTTGGAGACTTAGAATCAACACCATGTCGCATAAGTTGGAATAATGTTTCCAGTTTTTTGTATTGGTATACACATGCGCATTGATAAGTAACCAAAGTAACAGAGCAGTAACCAAGATATACTATTCACGGGGATGCGTTACCAGGTATACAATGTCTGGAAATTTCGTTTGAACTTCTGTCAACCCTGGGACTGGTGCAAAGCCCTAGACTTACTCAAGTATTATTTCAGTTACTCAAAAGAATCGTAAAACTTCATACAAACATTTGACAGCTGGCACTCATGCAACTACTCGTTAATGGTATGATGCGTTCACGTTCAGTGTTTACATGCGTCCTGAAGGTGATTAGAAATAATCTTGTCTGCATTGCGGTCACTATATGTTTAAAGATAACTCAGTGGCTTAACGTCATCATAGTCAGGCCCAAATAAGATTTTTGGGGGTCAATTCCTCCCCCAGGGCCAATTCACCCGACTTTATGGTAACTGAAAACCTCAAACTCACAATTTTATTTTTTTTTGGAATGACCGAAAATAAAATGAAGCATCGAAAATACAGCGACAAAATAAGCATGTACACAGCACAGTGAAAGAAAGAGTCAATATTTTAACAAGAAATTAACGTTTTTAGAATCCTGAAGAGAATTTGTCGAAATGGCTATAATACTTGCCGATAAAAATGAGATTCTTACCCTCATAACCTGCTTCCCCTACAACAATAAATGAACCCATTTCAATCACAGGATACAGACTGGTTTTAATCGCGAGATCACCCCGGAGAATCTAATTCCCCAGATTGCTGAGAATCAGGCAGGCCTTCCTGCTTGCCGAGGTGGCCATGAAGTTATTCATCAAAGTTCAGAGAATGTGTTGTTGGAGTCTTTAAAAGAAATAATATTGTGTTCATCTGGTAATAAGGTCCTTTTAGCATGATTTTACATTGCCAATAACCGCCATTTGCAGAAATACTTCTAATCGTGATTAGAAAAACGAAAGGAATTTCTGAATCTATGAATTTTTTAAATGTTTCGCAATTTTTGGTGAACAATGATAACAAAAGCGTGAAAAATTGTCGGTCTCCATTAAACCTTTCCGACTTGAACAAAAGTGTCATCAAATGATATAAATGTATTTGGCTGTGTTCCTCTCAAGAGAAATTTTTGTCAGAAATGTACATGTTTTTGGCAATATAGCATAACTGTATAACTTCATTGAAGCATGAAGACGCAATATAGTATAACTGTATAAATTCATCGAAGCATGAAGACGTAAAATAATATCCCCATTGGTTATAACTTCTGCCTATCATGGCAAGCGGCAGGAGTTGCAATCAAAATTTTCAAACTCTGATTACGCAGGAGCAAGTAAAAAATAAAACTGGAATAATACCTTTTGCCTAATCTGACTAATTCGCATGCATTAAATATTAGGAAATGTAGTTTTGGCTGATATGCCAAAACACGTCGATATAATAAAAATAAATTTAAACCATTTGAAGGGGAGCTATAGGCAGGACAAGAGGGGCTACTTTGGCCATCTTCAGGTGACTAACATACACAGTAAGGGCCCTGGGTCATGTCAGATTCAGCACTAAATATATTCCTTGTGCAAGCATGAATCATTCTGGCGTACTGTGAGATGTTAGAGACCCCTATTGGTGACTTCGTGTAACTTTATCTTGCCTGCCTAGCTCCTGCCTATATTGTCCCTTTAACAGCATTTAAACGCTTGTTGTTGTGCATATGCGTATAGGCATACCTATATATGTATCTTTGGCAAGAGGTGGTTAATGAAATAATGTCTGCATGGTCCTGGTTTCGACTACAGGACTGAATAATAACCTTGTTCTTAAATTTGGCTCAATATTTTACATAAAGGCAGCAACTTATCTACACTGAATGTACACACTTTGAATAAAACATAAACACATTGCAAACAACTAGCTAAACTGCTAATACATTTCCTTTCAAAATATTTCAATAATCATCCATAACATCTACTTCACTAAGTAGTGGCTTCGTAACTAGTGATGAATTTGCTGCGACATTGTAACTAGTGAAAGTGTATCGTTCAGGGTCCCAAACCCTGCAGTTGCTAAGGAAACCGTGGTTGTCATGGAACTAGTTGCTATGGCAACACTAATAATGTGTCATTTCAACTTCGGATAGCTGCCACCAATCCGAGGTGCCAAGTTTGAAGTCGAGATCCATCGCTGATCGGAATCTGTTGAACGAAAGGAAAGAAGAAGTCTTGCATTGGTGCTCTCTAAGAGGTGTGTCGATGATTTCATCACAAAAAGATGCCATTTTCGATGTCAAATTGACGTCCTTGACCAACGTGGTGCTAATTGTAGTTGGTCAACAATGGCTTTGGTAATGGTGTGGGGATGTCCATTGGGACATTACCCACACATGGTGCACACTTCTGAAAGGTCAAGGACATGAACTGACACCCAAAATGGCTACCAGAATGACATCACTGCCGGGCCTTCTGACCCTGATCTACAGGAAGCCATGGTTTATAATCAATCACCTAAATCTTGTTATCCCAAAATGATCAGACTTTGTACAGAAAGAAGGATTTACGTCTGAATAATATGAAACGCACTGACAAATTTCACGACCAGAAAGTCACTCTTACAGACGACGCTATTTACAACAAGTGAATTTGGTCAATCCGTCATATGTCCAGCGTAAAATATATAATTTGTTAACTACTTCATTATGCAGTATGTCGGCACCATTATAACATCAGTTGTGAATGAATAATTCACCTTTTGGCCATTCTAGGTCAAAGGTAATCACTACGGTAACAATAGTTATCCAACCTGTTAGTCCAGCAGTATGTAATCATTGGCTTTTTGGCAAGAATTATAAACATAGTTTTTTCCTATTTACACATTTCTCACAAAAGTGAAAAGTCAATTGTATATTGTCAATTGTCAATCATCGGAACATATCAGCACACCGTGTCAAAATTCAAGGTCGCAGGACACTCAAAGGTCAAGGTCACTCAATGGAAACCTAAGGTCAAGGTCAATGATGGCATTTTGAAGAGTGAATCCTCAATGAAACTATGAAAATGGTGCCACCTAGCAGAATACTCTAAAACTAAAGAAGTCAATCTTCCTTCAATGAATCGCAGCTGTTGATGGCAGTTTCCGAAGGCACAAATTAGTGTGTTACTCCTACACTAGGTGGCATGGCAAAACACTCCGCAAAGTGAAGTGTCAGTTGCTGCAGCCATGCATCACAAATTTCGACGGCAGATTAGTCTTAGCATTGTTTGTGGCCGTTATTAGTTTTCTAGCGGTGCCTAGACGTCTCAAGTGCATTGTGGGAAGACTATTTTGCATTTCCTTGACCAGAACGTGGCTCCAACGTTTCTCCATCTTGCAAGGTTCGTGTCATACGTCGACGTATTCTGTACTAGACATAATGGTTTCCCTGCAACGGATTATTATCATATGGTTACCACGGTTACGCTACAAGCTTAGCAATATGAATGAACAAGACTTGTTAGTGACTACATAAGTTATGTTTACTTGCGGATTGCATGATACATGTCCTACCAGTTTGTTTGCTTACTAATCCTACAAATGACAGTATGTTTCATACCATTGTTAAGTGCCAAAATTACTTGTTATCACATTGTCAACTAGCAAAGCAACTTCAATCCTCCGACATTTCTGTCCAATTTCGGCAAAAACAGACCGTTTTTAGTGCTTTCTGCACATCTTTTAATATTTGTGCATTATATAGGTCCCCAAATGCTTGAAATAGGCAAGGTGGCATGTGTTAAGGGCAAAAGGCTCAGGAGGGGGGGGGGCTAAATTACACTTTGAGAAAATATTTGACCAAAATCATGGTCAAAACATGTTTTTTTGTGACTTCTGGGGGGGAAGCATCTGCTCATCCTACCCTCTGCTAGCTATGCCCATGAGTGGTCCATGGGAGAACCATACCTACCTAATTGATTTGCCCGTTAGTGCATCTGGTGCAAAAAGCCGTTGTTCAGCTTTACCAGATTTGTCAGTTTTATCCCGTTTCGGGGATGATTTTGTCGGTGGCGCCCTCTCAGATTCAGATGAAGGCCTCCGCCGCACCTCGGTGTGCGTGACATAATTTTGGAGCTTTTTAGCAATCTGAAACACCGAAATGTCAGGCGTGAATTCGAATTTTGTAATCAAGAGGTCCTTGATGGCCACAAGAGGGGATTGGGAGAGAAATTCTTTCATAAGTATGAAACTTTACTTCATGAGAGACAGTTGATGGAGGGACATTTACAACAGAAATCCATCAAAACTCGGAAATGTCCCACCTCTCTGGCAGTAAATACAAATATTCTTACCTTTTTTGTAATAATGCAGACAACATCCTGTAGCGGCAGGAAGACACCGTGGTCTTTGTGACAATAAAAATAACGCTTCCCGTTGAAAAACCCATCGTGCCTGCCAACTGAAAAAGAAAAAAAAAAATTCTTTAAATATTTTTCAAAGTTCGTTTTGACTTCACAGCACATGCGGCCAAGAAAACTTCTGTCTCCTTGGTCAATCATCATTGAAAGGACTTTCTGAATTAAATTCTGTTTTGACACACTGAACATTGCGTCTCGACAAATACTCTTATTAGCTTCCCATACAACAAAGATTTTGGGACATGAGCACTACCAGACATGTTGATGTTATTACCTGGACAAGAAACTTACCAGGTGCATCTAATTCGACGCCAACAAACACCATATTCGGCTGTCCAATTTTGATGTCAAGATGACCGATGTACCGGATGTAGCCTGCCCGTTCACCTTTTACGACAACGTGGTCATCTAAATTCACATAATGTTTCCCACTGGAAGAAGAGAAAACGTTAATCGATGTTAATGTAAATGTAGTTTCAAACAGAAGATTGCGTCGTTCAATGTCACCCACCCTCCAGTTTGACCACATAGCTCTACGTCCTAAGGCACCTAACGGTCGGGCATGATAGACACATATTCGTCGTTGGGCACCAAAGTGTTAAAGGGTAACTCGTGTCAAATTTCACCATATAACGTTTTAGCTGTTTTTGACAAATGACTACGTCACTTTCTCATAAATCGGAAAGGTTTTCGAATCGAAATGCACATTTTCTAGAAATTGATGGTTTAATCCTGCCCACGCCGACGACGTTTTCGTTGATGACGTCACAACATGAACATTTTTGCGGTCGCGGTGGTTTACATTCAGCGATTTTAAAATAAATCTAATCAAAAATGGAAAATTTGAGCTTTACATTTGTGATCAACAATTAAAAACGGACGTATTTCCGCAAAGTTGTAAATCACATCATAGTATCACTTTAAAATCGCTTACCCGTTAATATGAAACTTTTTATTGTCCGCAAAACCGTTTTTTACTTTCGTCCCGCCGCTGCCCAGCAACGTTTCACAGCTGGAACACTTGCATCCCGGGATAGGACTCGGGAAGACAATACTCGAGGATGGAGAGGACTTCTTCCCGTGTTTGGATTTCCCGGGGCTGGAAATGAAAATAAAAACGAATTTAGAGGATCCCAAGAAGTGATAAGGATTCATTTAAACTGACTGACATATTCCGTGTGATCATTCCTTAGAAAGCTCTCGATGAGCTCATTCCAGTGGTACCAAGGCTCTCAATTACACACTATGCATGTCTGGTTGTCCCCGCCTGATTAGGGGGGTGCCTTAGATAAGGGGCGGGGCTGATAACCTTTAAACTTACACGCTCTCTGAGCTGCTGCTATTTGAAGACCGATGGTGTTTGTGTTTTGAATTTTGGATTATAGGCAAGATGGCGGCGTTGACGTCCATGTCTGTGTGTCCATTCGTCAGACTGGTGTCACTACTCATACATTCATCTTCGTAATGTAACTGGTCGCTATAGTGACGAGCAAGATTGTTCATCTGAAAAAAGAGAATGATCAGAATTAGATATTTCGAAATACTTTCTTCAACTTTTTTTGCGATACATATTACTCCAAGGGTAACTGACAGAAAAGGTGACAGCCAAACTGTGAAATCTAAACTAACCTCAAATTCTTTTAATCGTCCTTTTAATATTTCAATCTCCTTCCTGGCGGCCCCAAGTTCTTCCGCTAACTTCGAGTTCAGTTTTACAGCTGAAAAGAAAAGATGCTCAGCATAACTAACGACATAGCATAGAATCAACGAAATAACAACAACATTAAAACTATCATCATCAAGAAAGACCTCATGATGAAATAGCAATCAAAGACCCTTTGAAGTGAGAAACATGGGTTGTTAACGTAATCAGCTCCATGAAAGCAGCAAGCACCATTGGACCAGACAGAAATTGGTTAGTTTTCCCTGTTTCTTAACCCCAAAATTCAAAATCCATATTCTCAGTTGCCAAATCTCAATCCACAGAGAGTTATGGTCGGGGTAAGAACAGATTTCATTTGAATTGATGAATGATTTCATCCCTAAGGCCTACTAATGGATTAAGGTACTGGCTTCACTCTTACACTGGGAATCAGGAGAAAGTAACTCAGTCGAAAATCGAGTAGAAGCAAGA
This sequence comes from Lineus longissimus, assembly GCF_910592395.1. Lineage (NCBI taxonomy): Eukaryota > Metazoa > Nemertea > Pilidiophora > Heteronemertea > Lineidae > Lineus > Lineus longissimus. The sequence continues at coordinate 9,552,900 of NC_088322.1, forward strand.
GCAACTCAGCAAATTCCAGTTGATGACTCCACAATTTAACTCCAGGGGACAGCACTGTGCTACTCACTTTCACGAAACTGCTCCTCGAGTTTTACATCCGTTTGCGACGGAATTATCACACATTGCACTTCCTTGCAAACCTGGGCTACAGGACTGAAATTGAAAACGGATTCATTGGTTACCTTAATTCGAACTCGGAGACTGAAATTAGAAGTCATAAACACTCATCAATAATTGACCTAGCTTTTCTGAGCCCCGGCCAGAAACAGTTAAAACCACTCCACACAAAACAAGTTTTTCCGCAAGATTCCAGTTCTATGACTAAATATACTATAAATATTGCAGTAACATTCCCAAGTTGTTAGATCAAGGCAAATTAATGATACAGGGCACTTGATTGAACCCGAGAATGTTATAAGGTCAGAGAATATATTTTGATTCCTTGTCAAAAGTCAAAAATCACCATCACTATAAAATGCCACATATTTCACTTTTAGACACAAATTACTTTGATATTTTTTACTGAACTGATTTCCAACAGCAAAAGCCTGTTTGACACACATGTACTAGTAACAGCAAAAATATATGTAATTGGCACGCTTATATATTATTGGTAACAGTCAATAGTGCATCCTTGTCTGTTCAATGTTACAAGTTACCAATTTACAAAAGGGACCATGCAGTTATGAGAATATTACTAGACCTTACTAGGTCTCTCTTTATGAAAAAATGTGCCCCCCCTCCCACCCCCGAATAGAGCCTATTGCCCCCTGGGACCCAAAAGGCAAATATGGCCCTGACTACTGACTAGCCATATTCCCCCTTCCCCTGTACACATCACTTCAGAAGAGGTGCTCTCGTTCAGGACAGGAGAAAAGAAATGCAGTTATACACAACAGCAATCTTGAAATGCATATTCAGTACGTATTAACACTATTGGAAGTTTTCCAATTCAATTACAATATTTCAAATTTTTAAGGGACAGCATAGGTCTTTAAGTCATGGCTGCTTCAGGCCGAGTTAAGAGCACAAAGTACAGTAGTGAAGAAACGTAAACAACTCATAGAACATGTATGTTTTCTTTTCACGGCAAATACCACCACGTGAAAAAGTTATTAAAAGCTAATAAAGAACCAAAAAATTATTTAAAAATTCATGTGGTATTGTTTTGTGCAGACGTCAGAAAAACGTTTGCCAATTTCAAAGGACTGTAAGGAAATGATGGAAATTATCATCCGAGTGCCTGGGACTGAAATAGCTGAACTTTGAAAAGGACAAACTACCTTGTAACAGTTTGGTGGAATTAAAGGCCAGCTTCCTTTCTTCTACATTTGAAATTCGAAATTTCCAATCACGTGCACGCATTGATGTAACTTTTTTTAATGCTGTTGTGTACATTCTCAATACCTACACATGCCAATTTTCATCACATTGGGATGTTTGGTCACTATGTTATTGCTCTGTTTTATTCTAATAATTAGCGAGCCAAATGTAAACAATGCCCATCTTACATGAATGAACCAGACCTTTAACTCGAAGACTGCATTTGTTTTTAAGACGTAGAGATAAGATATGATTATGATTTCCAGCCAGTACCCATTTGATACACCTGGATGGAGTAAGGCATGTAAGGCAAAGAGGCGTCCACAGTGTCTTAAGCTGACAGTGGGGATGGAACCATGGACCTCATGACCGCAAGTCAGAGACCCGTGCCACTACACAAGCACGGCTAATGATCTTGAAACCTGCGCAGGCCAGTTCTGCAGAGGCGGTATCTGCTGGCCTGTTTATCATATCCAGGTGTCAATCATATCAATCCATTTCATTTCAAAGACTAAAATTTCTCTTCAACGATTGACTACTTTGAGGAAATGAGATATTTTCTATTAAACCATGTCAAAAAAGATTCCAAGGCCTTATAGGGTTAACATTCCCAAGTACCCCCTCTTTTAGACTATTTCACAACAGCTCTCTCAGTTCTCTGAGAGTCGATAGTCAGACGCAAACGAGCTGATCGTGACGAGATGAAGGTACGCGATGCCACTTTTTATACGTACCACTCAATCTTTACCAAGACGGAACTGAGAGTGCATGTTAGGCTACATAGATTGCTGTGTCTATGTGGTGGTGAAGTGCAGTGTATGAATGTGAACAGTATCCTGTTCATGGAGGTTCAAATCTATCTGTACTGACGTTTTTGTTCAAAATATTTAAGGAGTCATTCAGCGTGAAAAGTTTTCCCCCTGAAAAAGGTTTGGCCATACACGAATCAGTGTCTATTGGGCTCTAGGAAAATTCGTCCCCGGATAATTCGTCCCCGGAAAACTCGTCCCCGGAAAATTCGTCCCCGAGAAAATTCGTCCCTGGAAAATTCGTCCCCGAGGAAAATTCGTCCCCAGATAATTCGTCCCCGTGGATAATTCGTCCCTGGAAAATTCGTCCCTGAGGAAAATTCGTCCCCGGAATATACGTCCCCGAGGATAATTCGTCCCCGGAAAATTTAACAAAAGTTGAAAGTTTCCGACATTACTTTCTAGTAATAACTACTACCTACTCCTTTCGACTTTTCTCATTCAGTGTTATATCTCTATTTACTACCCTACTAGCTAGTTACCTACTCCACTTTTTTCATAGTAGGTAGAGGTAGGCAGGCAAAATAAATTTTTTTTTCTTCAAATAAGTATTTTTACTGGTCAGAATGAAAGAAAAGCTCTAAATTCTTCCATAAAATATTTTGCCTGCCTACCCTACCTACTATAAAAATAGTGGGGTAGGTAACTAGCTAGTAGGGTAGTAAAGAGAGATATTACACTGAATGAGAAAAATCGAAAGTAGTAGTTATTACTACAGTCCATTCGACAAGACTTAAGGGTCTTAGAAAGTAAAGTCAGAAACTTTTAACTTTGTAAAATTTTCTGGGGACGAATTATTTTCGGGGACAAATTTTCCTAGGGGACGAATTATCCAGGGACGAATTTTCCTTGGGGACGAATTATCCGGGGACGAATTTTCCTAGGGGACGAATTATCCTCGGGGACGAATTATCCGGGGACGAATTTGCGGGGACGAATTTTCCGGGGACGAATTATCCGGGGACGAATTTTCCTGTAACCGTCTATTGCATTCAAAAGTAGCACTTTCAGGTCTCACTGACCGATTGGGCTGCTATATTCATCATTTTTGGCAATTTGCTCCATTAAGCCAAGGAGTGGTACCAGGGGTTAGAGTGCATTTCTGCTGAAATGCACAGAGGCGGAGTGGTTATAGAGTTCGGGACAACCGACCAAAAGGTTGTGGGTCGTATCCATTTTGAGGTACCTAGTCATTTCCTGTTTGGGTGAAAGGTGTGAATGTTAAGCACCTCTTTAAGCCCCAGAACACTCTGAGATGACAATATAGTTCTTTGAGACCGGCTTGTCTAGAGAAAGTGCTAAGAATTGAACATTAACTTTTTTAACAAACTCATTTTTCTTGTGACAAAATATTCACCAATTTGCTTTCTACTTTTGACATTTTTTTCACACCGTTAAAGTATACGGCATTTAGCAAATCAAAAAGAAGTAGGACAGTTGTCCAGGTAACAAACGTCGACTGAAAATGTTCCCACAATTTGCAATCAAAGATGGTGCATCTTGGAAATGAAATTTGGGTCAAATAATTGCAGATTTTGCAAAAACCATGGGAAATGTTCTTTTATACTTTTCGAGCAGCTGAAATAATCGTCGACGGGCTTCCATCAACACAACGGATGCTTGTTGCAGTATTCATCCAAATTCTTTAAACAGGAAGTCATCTTTCCTCATCAACAAGATAATCGTCAGAAGATGACTTCGATAATTGCAATAATTGTGAGAGATGGTACAATTTTGAAATTGTGTATCATATTTCATACTCGTCAATGAGGGTAATGCATTTTCACAGTATTCTACTATAAGATCAATTCGTACCTCACCAAAATTTTCTTAGTCGGTCAGGCTATTACACAAAAGATAGTACCTCCAAATTCACATATTACCACCAAATTTATGCACAGTGGAACCTCCCTAATAGCAAACACCTCTCTGTTAAGGACAACCTCTCCATCAAGGACACTACTGCTGGTCCCAAATTAGTCATTTCCATTCAATTGGACGGATCTAATCAGGGGACACCTCTCTATTAAGGACAGCAATTGTCAGTCCTAAGGATGTCCCTAATAGCAAGGTTCTACTGTAAATGTAAATTCGCCATGGTTTTTTTAACCAAAGTCTAAGGATTGGCCATGTTTGGACCCAGAACACCGGCAACCCACCGGTGCATATAGACAACGTTTCTGGTTGGTTAACCCCAAATCCCAATACGCGGACGCACATTGTCAACTCAAACCCTTCGGATTGCTACTGTATAGGCCTACAATGTATACACAAACACACACACATATATAATGACAGGGTATAGGCCTATTTGGAACCAGCGAGCATACAGGGCCAAAGTGTAGGGTTGAGGAAACCTGAAAGGCTTCAAAGCTTTCGTACAATAGCTTCTTTCATGTGCAGATCTAATGAAAGGAGTTTGGAATTGGAAGTCAAAAGGTTGGTGAAAGGCCCCGAGCTAAACGCATTTGGAAAGAAAGGACTTTAGCCAGAAAAGGTTTGGTACAAGAAGCCCATACTACGTTTACTTGTATTATTGGACCTACAAGGGCTTTTGAGTTTAATTCGTCGCTGGTCTGCAGGGGGGCGAACAGGAGAGTTATAGATTTGTGGCGAGAGTGTTGTTTCACCTAGCTGTTGAAAGTCAATAATAAAACGAGAATCTTTCAAAAGATGTTAGTTTTTGAGACAAAAAAAATTAAATTTTTCATCTTTTGGCGTTTTGAGTGGGACATATCCCCCCCCACCGTCCCCTCTCTGGAAGAAACACAGAAATCTTGACCTTATTGAAGATGCCACATGACGCCATGCAAACAACACCACGATTATTTAACATCGATCAACAAACAATGTATCGTTTGGAATACAAGGTCTTGGAGTTTTAAATAACAGCTAGAGCGATGACTTTCAGCTAATTCCCTGAAATAGGCTACTTGTTTTGTATTCGACGACAATTGGGGCCTGTAGTCAATATGACTATTTACCAATCTTCAAAAGATGGCCGTTCAGTTGAAATAAGACAACTTGTCAAATATGTTTGTGTGGCAGTTAATTCCTCAGCTACGTTAAATGAAGCATATAATATAGCTCGTTGTCGCCTAAAATACAAGATATCACAGAAGATATAGCTGTTTTCGTCGCTTTATATAGCGATTAGAGACAGGAATGTCATGGTGTACATGTACGCAAAAACAATTTAACCACAATTCGTCCTTGAAATACCCTATTGGCCTTGCATGGTTTCGATTTAATGTCAGATGAAACACATGTTTGCTGACAAAGCTGGTCCTCTCCCCAAGCGCTGAAGGTAATCTTGTGTTAGGATGCCTCATAGCCAAGTGCTTACCACTGCTGGCTACCACGGGTTCGCCCCCGGGGAGAACCCAGCCATTTCCGGATGAACCGGTGTGGCTTTCAAGGAACTACAATTCCTGGCTCTTCACAACGCAGATGCATCAAATGAAATATTCGCAGTCTGTCAGATGAGACCTGGAGCCATGGTCCCCACATAGGTTGACAGTAGCCTATAGTAGACTCCATACCTCCCGCAAAAGTCCAATAGGATTACAAGGCTGGTATAAAATTGATATGATGATGGCTCCCACAATCTTTTTTGGGATTGACACCCAATGCGTCTCTCCCGCAAAACTATCCTATCTCCATCTGCCCAGCAGACTACCTTCCCCTTCAACCTCTATGATGGTTTCCTCATTCAGAAGTCCACTTTCTCGTGAGAATTTCAAAGGTAGTGAAATCTCCAGTCAAAAGCACCATGAAAATAAAGATGTTTACTGTCCTGCTAGTTCTTGAACACGGAGGTGAAGAGGACCTTTACTTGTTAAAACTGTTTGTGTGGCAGTAAATTGTAGGAATTATATTAAAAGGTTAAATGAAGCATGTAACATGCCTGATTGTCGCCAAATACAAGATATCAGAGAAGATGTTGTTTGTGTCATTTTGTGAAGTATAATCATCGCCAATAGTGGACGCCAAAAAAAGTTCAACCGCAAATTGCCCCACACATACCTTTATGATTGCCGAACAGGGTCACCAGTTAGAGTATCATGGATGGGCAAGCAGTTATGGGGTCGAGGGTGCAAATTCCCACACTTCTGCTCAACGTAGATTGCGACATTTGTTGCCAAATGCAAGAGAGAAACCTTGATCTGTTTGTGCTGCCCTGTATTGAGAGGCCCAGTCCGGGAATGAAACCCATGACCTTCTGCTCATATGGTGGTTGCAAATGTAGCCCTACCCCTTTGCAGCAATGCAAAGCCCAACTCAGCTCAACCCAGATGCAAGCTCAGACCAATCTTTGGTCTTTTGCTGCACATTGCCCACCCAGAAACCATAAACAGTATCAAAATATCGTACAAAACGTTCGTCTCTAATTCTCATTCCTCACAATAAACCCTCTGATAATCGCATCCTCCATTATACCACTGAATAGCAATTGCGGCTTAACGATGATAATCTCGAGTACTTTGAGTTTAAACGTCGCAGCGAGTGCACCGCATTACCCCGTGAAAAACTATCACAACTTGAAGAAGACACCGTGAAATCTGCGTATAATAACGGTGCATAAAAGACTTAACGTATCATAAGAGACGATCGGGGACAATCGCTGTTCAAGCAAACGATCACGCCTTGATAATTCAGCACTCCATAGCCAGTCCAGGCCCTGCCCTTGTAATAGGCCAGCACCAAGGAGGGGGTCCTCACGCACAGCAGACCACGATTGTGCCACATTTACCCCTGGAGCCTTCAAAAGAGATCACCGTGAAAATCCGCTAATTCTTCAATGGATATTTCAATACGCGTCGTTTCGCATTATCATGAGGTCTAGTTTTTATGGGGTAGCTGGTGCACTTGATTTATGTCTTTGATATATATAGGGCATTTTCGTTGGTTTGAGAAAGATTACTGGATGATCCGGGGGAGCCAACAGGATTTGTCCTGTATGCAGGTTCATCTAACCCGTTGACGACAGGCATTTTTTGGGGCTACCACCCTTTTGCGTGGTAGCCAGCAATGTTAACCACTAGGTTAAGAATCTCCTTTTAGGTATGATTTCCGTGTTCACCAATTGGCTACTGTCCCTTTAATCATGATGAGGGAACACCTATGCTGAAAAACAAAACATCACAAAAACTCACCTTATTTTTGGCACTTCCTTGTTAGGTTCGCTCGTCATTTCCGGCAGAGAATTTTTCCGCTCTCGCGTCAATGTCACATGACTGTTCATAGATTCATCACTTTGGTGATGCACCAGCGCACGAGTTGTTATTCCGTTTGGGGGATGCACGTTTGAGATATGTAAACTTTCTATTGAACTGTTCGTCGGGTGAACGATGTGATTGGTTTTGTCCGGTTTAGGGGACGAACAGACGATACTGGAACACCTACTGCACCGTGAACAGGGCCGGGATCCATCCTGGAAATAATAATGATAATAATAATGAGTTCTTAAAGCCCTTTTCACTGTATTATCTACTGCCTCAAAGCACTTTATAAGCGCAAACATACCCAGGCTATCCAGGAACCTTTCTGGGCCACAATCTGGCGCACACAAGGACATTTCAGGCCAGTTGGGGGTACAAAGAAGAGACAATTTTCGGTTAAAATGCATGTAGGCTACTGGCAAAATTACGGCTGCTGCCACATGGCGTTGGTAAGCCGTCACTGGGTTTTTGAACTGTTGTGACAGAAACATGACATCAATGTCACCAGATTTTTCACGCCATTTCGACGCATACCCTCGTTGTGGGATGTTGGAAAGCTGATTCTGTGCCCAAATGCAGTAGAAGTAGCACTCAACAAACGCTCACAAATAGCAAACGTAGAAGACGAATGCTACGAACCTTATCATGTGTTTGGCTGCTGCGGTTGACCGCCGAGTTGGAGTGAGATTGTTGTGAGTTGACGAGTGATGGCGGTGCCGGGCTCGTCGATTGACTCGTCCGGATACTGTTGGTCTGCGAACGTAGGATGTCATTCTCACGTTGCAAGTCAGATACCTTGTGTTCCAAGCTGAAAATGAGACAAAGAGAGATATATGGAATGCATATAAATGTACATGTAGTGGAACTTCTCATCATAGCGGACACCTCTCCATTGAGGAGAACATCCCTCCCTCTGGCGATATCCAACCTGCGGTGGACCAGCATCTCCTAGTCCTATACTGAGACTAACAGGCCAATTGCCTTAGACCTTCGATGATGATTATGATGATGATGATGATGATGAAAAAAGCCGAGGATAGAAAGCTTGACATCACTCCTTATCTACCACAGGTAGTGGTTCTCATAGCGCATCACCATTATGCATTATGGTATAACATGTTAGTAAGCTACCTGACTGAGTCATATATTGCCACCCGGCAGCAATTCCATGTCTTTATTAAACTGGGACAAGTTCCGGCCTAATGCCCAGTTTAATAGTCACTCGGGCAAGAGCATCTTCCAGATGAGCACAATGACAAAAGACAGGAGAACATAGCATTTGTTTTGGGAGAGGTACTGTTATCGCAGAGGACGTCATCCATGAAAAAGAACTTTAGAAGAAATGTATATTTCTTTATTTCTGCATTCAAAAAAACTTATCATTGCAGCACGCACGAATTAGCTGGTCTCGACTAAACTTTGCTTTGGACATGTTGGATCAATTCGAAAACCAAGAAGAAAGTTGAAGTTCTCATCCTAACTAAACCAGATATTTCTGTACAATGCAACTCATTCTTGCACACAGAATCAAACTCATCCTGGGCGGACATCAACCTTAACCAAAACAATGACTAACATTACATTTTTCTGATAACTGTCCCTGTTCATTGATATCATTAATGTGATATCCTGTTTTTGCCGATGAAGCATGTTCCAGTTTTTATAGGGAGTGTTCAACTAATAGCTGAGCTGCATGAGCAGTGTCAAGCATGTTTTTCGAAGTTGTTTGCAACTCCATGAAGGAATTTCTAGTACAGAATCAATCTGTGAAAGGGCTCATGGAATTATGTACCCCTCAAGAATGGTGGGTGCATGCCCCCTCCTCCGAATCCCAGATATATTTTAGGGGATATAAACAAAAGTCAGTGTAGCTCCTACTTTTCAGAATGGCGGGCTTCAAACTAGAATGATTATGACAAGTACATGACTGTGTGGAAGTTATTGGAACCCATGACTTCAGGTCAAGATCAAGTCTTCCCCTCGAGCCACAACCCCCCCCCCAAAGGAAACTGATAAAATGTACAGTGGAGGTTCTGCCATGCACCCAGAGGTCAAATCAGTAGTTATTGATTTTATGCGTTATAGCCAAAGTGAAGTGTTGTTTCGCGTTCTACTCATAATATTTGCGGACTAAATATTGGCACATAATACCTCGCAAGGCACACACACGTTTGAACCAGGAGTTGACTTGTGAATGGGCCGGAATCATGCAAAACAATAACATACGGCCAACAACACTTGTTGACCGTTTTGAAAGCTGGGGTCCATGAAAGCCACTAGGGTATCAGCTATACTCCGTTTTAAAGGTTGTTGAAGTGGCGCACTTTAGAACAGAATATTCCAGTTCTAGCCATAGGCATGTCATTTCGGCGGTGTTCCCAAGAGTAGCCAGTGGAAACCAGTGCCGTACCAGTGGTTAATAGACGTGTCGTCCCAGTCAGTGAAGTTCCACTACCGGATGTCTGGTACCACTGGTAACTAGTGGGATTTCCAGTGGAGTTTCAGTGGCAACAAATATGACAAATGGTGTTCAAGTACCAACCAGTGGAGTTCCAGGAGTAACCAGTGGAATTCCAGTGGTGATTTTTCTGTAGTATAGACAGTGCCAGTGTTCCAGTAGGAACAACTGGAATTCAACTGTAATAAACTGTTCAAAATATCTAGAAGTATGCCCGTAATTGTAAGGGCAAATATTATTGAGCAGTAACGTTTTTTCTTAACTTACGATCTTCGTATTCTGAATATAGTGGCGACATCTGCACAGAGCGGCACGATTCCTTTCCGCGTGCTATTGACGACGAATGCCACAGCCTTAGCAGCAATTTCTTTATCTTCGACAAGGCCATTTAATCCGCTGCTGCTGCTTCCTGTAAAATAGAATTTGGGAGGAAATAAGAAGAAAAATGTCTAAAATATTATTATAACACCTTGAGTAGAGTTTGCCCTACCAGTTATACAAATCTTTGGAAAATGTCCTGTAATTTGTAAATAAGACGAAATCAAGAGATGAAATAAAATGCGGTCCTGATAATTGATGTACCTGAAATATCATGACTCTGAATATCTTCCAAATATGATGGACCCATGACCGGCTAATAAGTTTATCCAATCATGGCATGACTCTCCATGTACTGTCACAGCATCCGCCCTCTTTGGACGGAGAGGGTTAATATTTTGATGCGAAATCGGAAGATTGCCAATGACCAATCAACTGCCATGACACAAGGACTTACTACATAACAAACAGCGTAGTCCGTCCTTATCTTCCTGCGATTACGAACATTTGGGTGACCGTAATGCCTGTGGTGAGATAACGATCACGCGATGTTCAACTTCTCAATATCATGTTGTCATTTTTAATCTTTACGTCCATTTTACGACCTCTATAAAATTAAAAATCAAATTTCCTGTTTCCTTATTGAAGCTTCCAGTGCAATGTTTTCAGTTTTCTTATAATTTCAAGTACGGAAACACGTTTAAAAGGCATGGTACCACCAGGGAAGTGACTGGAATTTAATGATGGAATAAAGTGGTTCCATTAGGGAAGTGCCTTGATATAAGAAATAATGGTACCACCAGGGAAGTGTGACTTGACATGGAAGGTCATCTAAATGGCACCATCAGGGAAGTGACTTCTTGACATGGAAAGTAATGGTACCAACAGTGAAGTGTCTTGAGATGGAAGATAATGGAACCATAAGAAAACTGCTTGATATTGAAACTAATGGTACACACTGGTATCAATGGTATCGTTACACACTTGACTTCTCAACAGTACATGTTGGTACGATAGGATGAAACATCATGTGTGGGGAGGGGGAGGGAATAGGGTTAAACAAATCTGTCCAATGTTCTACATGCCTCTCCCCTTTGTTTACTAACAAATATCTGACCACCACAATCATGACAATGGCCCGTGCAAGGTCATGTTTATATTTGTCGATAATTGACCAAGTTCTTGATCTTATTAAGACAATGTGGTGTCATGATCCATGTTAAAGGTGGCTGAGCCACCCCCCCTGCCATGGTAATCTTTCAGAAATGGGCTAAACTACAGTAGAACCTCTCTGTAAGGACACCCTCCGGACTGACTAGTGATGTTCCTAATAGAGAGGTGTCCTGACTTGTGAGGTCAAATTGAATGGAAACAACCAATTTGGGACCAAAATTAGTGTCCTTAATAGAGAGGTGTCTGCTAAGGGAGATTCTAATGTAGTTGCTTATCATTGAGTTGAATGTACTTTGCTTCGATGAGGTCTTAAGACTGCATTTTAAACTGAGGCAGGTGTGGGGGGATCTTAGACCCCCAGAGAGAAAGTCCAGAGAAAAAAGATTTTGGTGGCCCTCTATTGGGCAGTTGATTTCTGTAGCCATACCTCTTACTACATGTAAGTCAACAAACAATAGGGCAAGTAGGGTAGGAGGAACCTTACCGGCTGTACATGTTCAAGATTCAGGGAGGACAGTGCCACCATTTGGACCCCCCAGCCCTTGCCTACAATGCTCGTTTTAAAAGGGTTAAAGTGTCTTGAGTCAGGTCCTGTTGTGTACAAAGAAGATTACGGCTTCAAAGTGCTTGTTCTCGCTAAAGAATGGCAGACCACTGATCACACCAGTGAACGCACAAAACCAGAGAATAAAGGAGGAGTTATACCCGGGCCATTGCATTCCCAAACATAGTACAATACTCCATGGACCTTAGACTTACTTTTTACATGTATTCAGCATGACCAATGCATTGCCAGCAATAGAAGACATACGTTTTTACTATTTTAGGCTGAATTTTCAAACTTTATGCACCGTGCACAAGATTGAATCAATTGCAATTGATCCAAGAAAAAAAGCGTTTTTCCGTTGTTTGTGTCAGGCATGACCATGGACTTTTATGAAGCGAGATAATTACAGGAATTAAACTTTATTTCTTTCAAAGAGGCCAGTTCAGCAGTTCCCTGAATGTAATGAAACAATTTATAAACAGCCCGAGTTTCAACCCTATTAATAGAGCGAGTGTCCATTTTAGACGACTTTTAACACAACTCCCGAGTCCCAAATATTGCAAAAAGGGAAAGTGGTTTACAATTTACAATATTTCCTCTCTTCAGGCATCATTCACAGTATTTTAGATACCACCACTTAGTTGATTTTATCGGAAGACACATGCAATGCTTTTCAGAACAAGAACGCAGAACGGGATTTTTAAAGACTGCTTGTGTTTTTGGTTTACGACCATACGAACACAGTGCTCAATCTTTGGCCTTGAACTATCGTCTTATTATGTTGCTCTTTGATATAGTTACAGGAAGTCTTTTTATGAAAGAGTTAAGTGACTCAAGCACTCAGCTCAAGGGGTAAAGCATTCAAAGCCTATAATGAGAACTTCGAAAAGGTCAACCCAACAACTATATGTATCAAAGTTTTTCCAATATTGGGGTGTGTGGCGGACCTTGGATCTACGAGAACGTGCTGCTATGCCAAGGGAGCACCGAACAACTCCGGATGTCAACTCATACCAGGTCTTTTTTTAATTAAGCGGGTGCCTTTCCAGGTCACAGGCCATTCCAAGTTCCCTTTGGTCTACAGTAACCTTGGAACCTTGGTGTCCAATGCAGAACTTTGAGGGGAAGTTTGGATTCCTCAATCTTCAACACACACAGCCCAACCAGTTCCATCTTCTACGTTTCACTTAACTCCATTAACAACATGTAAATAGCCTAAAACCACTACGAAATAACCTCACATCAAGATATCTATCAAACCAGAAATTTATTCATAGGTTATGAAAAAACTACAAAGATCTCACATTGAATCGATAAAGTTGTGAAAAAAGCCATTTGACAGATTGTGCATTGAAGTATGCAGTACCTTGGGGAGCATTCATTATTTGAGAGCCCCTGGCATCAGTCCATCTTTACAGGATGAAGCCATCAGTTATGAATACTGGGAAGTATTTTCGTGGAAGGTAAGGTAATCATACATTCCTTTAAAAAAGTTGTCTGCTGGATGTGACCTGACAGACCCCCGTCGGATGCCAGGCACTGTTCCATAAGGAGACCTCTCTTTAAAGGACAGCATTTGTCAGCCCAAAACCATAAGAGACTTGCAGGGTCTGATGTCTTGTACATGGACAGAGAGAGAATGCCCCCCCCCCCCCACACACACACACAAGTTATGAAGTCTCCATAACACAAGTGTTGACTTTGTCCTCTGGGTGCCTCTGTCGGACAATAAAGAGGTCCTCTTTGGGGGCTTTATTGTTTGCTTGATTCTATGAAGGGCTTGAGACCTTGAGCAAGACACTATTCCTTATACATTTACATATTTTGCAAAAATACCCACTGCCACAAATGTCTACAACTTCCACAGGCAGCGCTGGAGTTGCCTGCACTGTGGAAAGTGTCTGTTGAAAAGATTGTGTTAGCGAGCACCTCTGCACTTGCAAGGAGTTCCTGGCAGAGACAGATTTTGTCTGGAGAAGGATGATTTTGAGAATTATCATTTTCAACTTATTCTATACAGATACCATAAGCTACAGCATCATCACACCCCATTATCACTTACAAAATGCCCAACCGTGAGCAAAGAAATACTGAATGCTCCCCACGTGCATACATTGTACCCTCTTACATGTATGTGAAAAGTTACCAACATTCGACTCAAAATCCTCACCAAACGACACAACTTAAACTTATTCGGAGAACGCTGAGTCAAATGTTAGTTCCTCATCTCAATATTTAAGTAAAAAACCAAACTTTAGGCGAACCAATTCAGACACAAACGACCGACTTTACCATCCTGTCAAAACTAGGATGTCGAAAAGTTCTCAACTTTTCTGCGGTTGACGAATGTCGCAACATTTCTACCGACTTACCTAGATTCAGAGCAGAAAGTGACGATGATTCGTGTTCCCAGACGGGTAACCATGACGACCCAGCGTGTTCACTAAGCGGTGGACTCTGATCCGAACTATTTGTATCCATTTCATGACATTTTTCAGAGCCAACCTCACAGTCGCAACTAAACTTCGGCCATATTGTTTTGGGCTTTAAATACAAGGGGGAAGGCGAACCAATCATACGAACAGCCAATCACAACGTTTCCGAATTCGTTCAAAGTTACACCAGGTACACGTGAGCTGAAGTCCTTGTCGAAAACTATCAAATTAACATGGGTATAAATGTCAAATATAAATAATTGGTATGAATACCAAAAGGACTAACACTTTGTTTTGATTTTTAAAGATATTGTCCAGTGGGAGGCTATGGTAACAGCTCCCTAAGGCCCAAGTTCCTCCCGAAGAGTCAAGCCTTGTTTAGGGCCATAATTACTGCCACTGGCCTGGTGGAACAAATTCGAACGGACTGCCACTAAGATTTTATAAAGTAAAGAACTTGTAAAAGTTTACTCCACAGAAAAAGTATAACCTAATATGTCTTATATCATAGGCCTACTGGGTTCAAATTTGCCTGTCCCAAAACCAGTAATTTGCGGGGGTCTTTTTCTGTTATTTCAGAGCAATTTCTGATTTAAATTATGAAATCCGCGATTCAACCCTAAAGTTTATGCCTATCCCTATTTGATCCTTGGTAAAAGGGCAGGACAAAAAGACAACGGCCTCATGTTAGTTCATGCTACACATGCGGCCAGGAATTCTGTAGCGCCATGCGTTTTTTAGATGTGCTTGGAAACAAAATCAGGCTTGAATTGTAGGGGGGGGGGGGTGATCGAATCAGGTGTAATCCCTTTGAATAAGGAAACCATGCCTTCTTCGCACCACTGAGTCAAAGCTTGACCGAAAAAGCCTTTGGCGGAAACAGTTGCGTTGGCAACGTGCGACCACACCCTAAAAAGT
The DNA here is from genome assembly GCF_910592395.1 of Lineus longissimus. NCBI lineage: Eukaryota > Metazoa > Nemertea > Pilidiophora > Heteronemertea > Lineidae > Lineus > Lineus longissimus. The sequence continues at coordinate 9,568,103 of NC_088322.1, forward strand.
ACTGTCGAGTGTCGGGCGCCGCACTTTCTCATAATCATTGCAATATTATTCTTCTTTACGGTTAACATTTTTCTTCTTCTTCGGCGTCAGCGGATAGTAAGTATAAGCAATGGGACATTGTTTTAGGCAAGTACTTGGTACTGTATGCCTGCTCCACTACGCCTTACCTGTGCCTGCCGTTAATTACGCAATACTATGGCAAGCCGTTTGCTTCAAAAAGTCGAGATGATTTTTTTCAAGTCGAGATTTTTTTTTTCAAGTCAAGAAAAAATATTTCAAGTCAAGAAATTTCTTCAAAAAGTTGAGATTAGTATTTTCAAGTTTACACATTTTTTTTCAATTCTACAAGTTTTTTTTTAAGTCGACTTTTTAAATAAATATACATTTTTTTTTTTAAGTAAAAAAAAATTTTTTTCATTAATTTTTTTATATACAACTTATCAGTTGATTATTTTTCTAATTCTTAAAAAAGAATTTTCAAGTCGATAAAAATTTATTGTAAATGACAAATTTCCTATTCAACAAAAAAAACACATTCGAGACAGAAAAAATAAGTCGAACATTATGACGTCATCACTTTTCGTGTACAGTATGTAGACTCGTCCCCAGCCGTTCTCTTGCTGACTTCGCATTCTAATGCCCACATGGTCTCACTAGCCAGTGCAATGGCCGGGCCTACCTGGCTCCACAAATGGCGCGACGTCATTTCATGCATACCCCTGTTCAAGTGGCTGTCGACCTTGCAGTATATCACTCTCACACATAAACCTATACATTTCTGAATAGCTTGTCGCTTCTAGAATACATCTGGCCAGCTTTCATTGTTATCAAGTAATTCAGTCATGAGAACATGGGGGCAGCACAATACATGAGACACCCTGTACATCGATGAAAATTTTGAAAATTTCACCTTGCCGCCTTATAACTTGACGATTAACATGGATGGTGAAATAATATTTTTATAAACTTCTACTTATCACCTTGAGAAAGCCAAATAATAACAATTTCAAATTTTGATACAAAAATAGGGTGTCGTTGCGGCTTTTCTTTGAGCATTTTGACCGCGAAGTCTCACCTTGAGAACATGTGCACTCTGACAGGAACCAGTTCATGTCAACATCCGATTGAGCTATAAAAAGCATGCGAGGCCTGGTCACTGCGGACGTGCACAGAAGAAGCTGATATTTTCCTCAAATAATCGTCAGAGCTACCTCTTCACAAAATACCCAGGACACCGACATTTGAACATGCAGCAATAGCGATATGATAGGCTTATCTGTATCCATGGTAATCGCCTGAGATTGAAGAACTTTTTTTTTAAGGGGGACCAATGTTGACCTGATCACCACTGGCTAGTGAGACCCATATATACATAGCAGGGGACCAGCCTATACAGTATGCAAGATGGCGGGAGGCGATGTTGTTGACATTGCCGAGTGTCTGCGTCAGTGTCCCGCTATGGTCCGGCGATCTGAAAGGGCCAGACAATCATTAGATCAAAACAAACTAGAGAACTGTTCCAGGCTACTAGATGACATTCTAGGAATTCTGAGTGCGCTGTATATACGTGCATGCGATCACTTCGGTGCCGGTTCCGTTTTGGCAGAAGATTTTGCGGAGGTCTTGGTGCATATGCACAGCACTAACGCAAGGCACTAACGATCAGGTATTGCACGCGATAGAGGGTTTGCAGAATAACACGACACACGGGCCTGATCGCGGCTGGCCAGGTGTTGAATTGGAACGGCGCGCGCAATGTACACAAAAACTGATGACGTCATAATGTTCGACTTTATTTTTGTAGCGCTCGACTGATTATTTTCTCGAGTATGAAATTTTTACTCGAGTATGAAATTTTTACTTTCGACACTATTTCGGTATTTATTATGTATCATTATTATATTTTACAAACACTATTTTTATTTTTATAATCATTTTTTTCTCGCAGTGAAATTTTTATTAATTGATTCAACTTTTAAATGAGAAGAAAAATAAATATCTCGACTTGAAAAAAAAATTTAATTTCAAATTTTTTTTCTTGACTTGAAAAAAAATATCTTGACTAGAAAAAAATCATTTCGACTAGAAAATAAATCATTTCGACTTTTTGAAGCAAACGGCTTGCCATACAATACGCTGTTACACCACACATTGATCATTGCAAGAAAATGTTGTTTAGTAAGTGCTGCCATCTGAACTAAGAACTATGAACTACCAGCTTACACCTTTTTCCATTGTGTTACTACCCGGCGAAATAGATCTTGCTTCATAGCAGATTACTCATTTATTAGGTGTTTTTTTCATCTCAAAAGGATGAGACAGGTTTCTTCTGAGCAATTTTATACATTTATTGCTAAAAAGCTGCTTTATGATGTATTTATCAAAGAAATGAGTCCCCAACCTGCGCAGCAATATTCAGCCTCTTTCTGGTTCTGTCAAGATGGTGAGTGAATTTTCTCACGTGGATTCCACAGATATATTGAAAAATTCACCAATTATTCAAATGCAAATACCTTTTGATAGATTTTATCGGTGGTCTACATGAAATAAATAACTAAGCTAAAGCCTCAGTAACATGTTAGTTGTCCTGAACACCTGTGGAAGTCGTAATTTGAGTCAAAAAATGAGCTGATATTCCGAATCGGTGGCCCGCACTGCATGCGTGCGTGCTTGGCGTGCATTTCCTGTAGTGCATTTCGGTGTGGTGTGTACATTGTTGCCCTTGCTATAATGTGCAGATTTGCGTGTAGGCTCATTCTACTCGCTAACATGTATAGCCTACTTGAGGGGGGGAGATTCATCTGCAAAAGAAACTGTCTTGCGCCTTTAGTCCTGTTGCCAGTGTTGGATGGAGGGGTGTTGCTTTGCATTTTTTCATTGATTCATGATCGACCCGACATCGTTACAAGACAATGAAGGCTATGTCAACTCGCAGGCCGACCAAAATGCCGATCAGCTCTACCCTGGATCAACTCCCCTGGCCTTACTTGTCTGGTGTGATACTGATAGGCAAGTCATAAACTACCGCCTACCTGTTCTACAACAAATGTTTGTCTCTCTTTTTTACAGACGTTGAAAAGGCGCAACAACGGTCGTAGCAAAAAGGGACGTGGACACGTCAAGCCTGTGAGATGCACAAACTGTGCTCGTTGCGTCCCCAAGGACAAGGCGATCAAGAAGTTTGTCATCAGGAACATTGTCGAAGCCGCAGCGGTCCGAGATATTGCTGATGCTAGTGTTTACGAAGGTACATGTCTTATTTGGGTTGAGCAGCGTCCTTGTGATTGAGAGGTTGTGGGTTCAACTCTTGAAATTTTGCTGCTTGATTGATTGAAACCTCTGCTTTGTTCTCTTTCATTGGCCAGAAAGTAAATTTTCAACAAATCGTTGAAAATTACAGGTGTCGGATATACTAGTACCAATGCCTTTCCTTTGATCAGTGCAAAAAAGGTGTTGTCTGAAGTACTAACAAATTTGGTTGGACCTCACAAATTTCTGATTTCCTTCCAGTCTATGCTCTGCCTAAGTTGTACTGCAAACTTCACTACTGCGTGTCGTGTGCCATCCACTCCAAGGTCGTAAGGAACAGGTCAAGGATTGCGCGCAAGGACAGGACCCCACCCCCAAGGTTCAGGCCAGGAATGAGGGTAAGTTTGGCATTGCACTGAGCATCCATTTGTCACTGCAAGCTCCTTCCAGTTGGGCACAACACACAATGAAATTTCTATGACTTTTCAGACATTGTTGTCTGCAATAACTATGGCTAATTGCCCAATAAAGTTAATAATGCTATGGCTTATTGCCCAATAATGTTCTCATGCGTCGTCCTTCATCTCATTTCAGCCCGACTCCCAGGGAAATCGTCCAGGAGGTGGTGGACAGGGTGGTCAGCAAGGCGGTCAGGGTGGTCCAGGTGGCCCACCAAAGCCAAACTAAAATAAAATGAAGTTTGTATGTTAAATAATGTATAAAAATAAACAAATGAAAGAAATTTAATTGAGTTGTTGAGGTCTTTTTCAATCTGAACCTTGCGCCATCCTTGTCTGGCAGTCTGATATCTGGGCCTGGTTGCTTGAAAACTCCACATTCAAACCAATCGTCTGTAACTCACTTCTCGCAGCGATAGTAGTATCTAACCTGTTGGATATATTTACCACAGGTTACAGCTACGAACTACTCGCATTGCAGGCACTTGCAATGACCCCCAAAGCGGATTCTTGTCTCCTCTGATATTACAAGTTACTGCATCAAAAATATCCCATATGTGGGGCGCTTTAGAGGCAGACTTGTGATTCTGTGTTGTCCTGATGCACGACCAAAACTTGTGCCATATAGCGTATTGCGACGATACTCTATGGAGCAACCCCCTTGAGGACAGATCAGTGTTGGCTCGAGGTGATGGCTTATTGGCAGGAAAAAACCTGTCCTGGAGACAGATCAGCGTTTGCTCTGGGGGATGGTGAACTGTGGGAACAATCCATCCTGAAGACAAGCTTCAGTGCTATATTGCGGTATTGCAACCACCCAGCAACAGTATGGGTACTGTCTCAATTGACTATGTCCTATACCTATGCATGTATATTCATACTCCATATGATATCTAAAGGACTATCCCTTGGATCTTGGAGATGGGCTATTGTGATATTGTCCTTTCTGTAGGTAGGCCTATGTTGCAGGCAGCATAACTCGAATATCTAAAATCTAAATAACAAGGGAAAAGAAACGCATTATAAAAATAAAATATGAAGTAAAAAAGAAAAAGAAAAATGTTGTCCACAACCGGATTCGAACTCGCGACCTTTGGATCGAACATCGTATTCTGCCATTTCTGACGAGCGCTCTACCAACTGCTCTATGTTTCTAAGACGTCTGACGTCATGTATTTGTCGAAATCTGATTGGCTGAAAGCCCCTGTACAAATGTACAATGTACTGCCCGGAAGGTTCAGGAAAAAAAATTCGCTTGCGGCTTGTGTCATTCCCCTGGTGGGGAGTTATAGAACTTGTTGGCTGTGGTAAACGAGAAGTCTCCGGTCTTCACAGCCGGCGGCTGGTGTGAGCATCTTGACCCTCAAGCCTTGGAGCCCCTCCGCCGACCCGGACTCCGTTACACCAACGGACCGATTAACTCTGATGGTTCAGAATGGGTGTGAGGGGCGAAACAGTCTTCCGTCTTGTATGACGTACTTGGGCCCATGTCTTTCATGACGTCGGCCCCTGTCTCTCACAACCTGTTGCTGGTTAAGGCAGTATCTAAAACCCAATACCACATACCACTTACCCACATACCCACATGCCAATTTTTTCCAGGTGGGGCAATCCAATGACGGCTGAAGCTTTTATAATAAAGCTGGCAAGATTGGATCACTCATTGGCTCACCGCTAGGGGAGTCTATACACCTTTCCAGAAATGGGGCGCTGAGTGTCCGAAATAGTGATGTCATAAGGGGAAACTAGGCCTTATGGTGGAGGGACAAAGGAGATAGTCATGGTTGACCAACACACTTGAATGCCTTTAATGACGGACAAGGGGGAAAAAGTTAGTTCAAATGCAAGCCACCAATTTCGGGAAGCATGTACATATTGTATATGATAGCCCGGCGTCCGTCGTCCGTCGTCGTCTGTCGTCGTCGTCGTATTCTGTGGCACGTTTCTTAACCGCTAGTGCTATGAGCTTAAAACTTTGTACACATGACCCCCTAGGTCAGAGGTACTCTGGCACTGAATGTCGGTCCGGTCTGGTTCATGACTTGGCCACCAGGGGGCCAAAACTGAAAACATAAAAAGTGTGATATGTCTGTTATTAATGATCCGTTTTCAATAAGATTTTTATGGTAGGTACTCCTAGCAAGGATACATCACATCATACGGGTTTTGATTTGACCTACTTTTCAAGGTCACAGAGGTCAAATGGCGTAAATTGGCCGTTAGGATGTAACTATGGCACGTCCAAGTGAAAGGCAAGTCTTGCTGAAAATTTATTGGAAGGAAATCTTGATCTTTACATAAGTTCCTGAATTTGACCATTAACTTGATCTGTCTCATGATTTCAGAGGTGACTGACCCCTCGGCCCATGAGGTGTGAAAGCGAGAATGATGAGTGCCAGTCTTCAGAATGACGAGGTGGCAGTGCCCAGTCACATCACAATCACATCAACCTTATCAGGATGATCAGGTCACAGATCGCCGATACTTCAGGGGAGTCGGGGGAAAGACTCCGGTGTAAAAGCAGAAAATTTCGGGCAGTACAGTGTACATTTGTACACAGGTTCTTAGCCAATCAGAATCCGATAAGTCTGTGTCGTCATCGGGGCGTCATCATGAAACCGCTTAGAAGAACTTGCCATTATATCAATAGATATTTCTGTAAAATGATACTTCAATTAACGCTGTTCTCAGATTTCCAGCTGTTCTTTCTTGTGACATGCCTGATGCTATTCCTGGTGATGAAATAAAAGTATTAGCAATAAATGTATCTTCGAGAGGGTATGGCCTAGAAAGGCCCCAACTCTAAAACATCAAGTCAAATCAAGTCAAGTCAAGTAATGTAGTATATTTCTGGTGTGTTCACTGTTGCAATAAATCATACAAATCCTGAAAATCTTTGCTTGTATTGTTTTGTGCTTGTTTCTCAAATTTGAAGCATACAGTTTCAAAATATACTGGAGGAAGACCATACACATGAGGCAGTAGCGGACAAGTCTCATTGCAGAGAAACATATTCATACCAGAGGAAGACCATTTACATGAGACAAGTCTCATTGTATATTCATACTCAATATGATATCTGAAGGACTATCCATTGGATCTTGGAGATGGGCTATTGTTATTGTCCTTTCTGTAGGTATGTTGCAGGCAGCATAACTCAAATATCTAAAATCTAAATAACAAGGGAAAAGAAGCGCATTATAAAAATAAAATATTAAGAAAAAAAGAAAAAGAAAAATTTTGTCCACAACCGGATTCGAACTCGCGACCTTTGGATCGAACATCGTATTCTGCCATTTCTGGAGAGCGCTCTACCAACTGCCCTAAAGTTTCTAAGACGTGTGACGTCATGTATTTGTCGAAATCTGATTGCCTGAAAGTCCCTGTACAAATGTACACTATAGTGCCCCAAAGGTTCAGGGCCAGGTTGTTCAAAAGAAGTTAAATTTCATTGATGTTAAGTTAAATATCAATGTTAAATTCCTTAACTTGGCGTTAAATTTGGGTTGTTCAAAACAACGTTAGGGTAAACTAACGCTAATGTTAGTAAATATTGCATCTTGGTTCACTGATGTTAGTTGCCCTGGTAGGTATAGGTCATCAAGTTAAAGATAACGTTAGATTTAACTTAGGGTTTTAGTTAAGTTAAATCTAACGTTAAAGATAACGCCAATGTTAGGCTAATATTGTTTGAACAACTCAAAATAAAACTTGACGTTATCTTAACGCCAAGTCAGGAATTTTAACGTTAAGTTATCTTTAAAAATGTATTTCTTCTTTTGAACAACCGGGCCCAGGAGAAAAAAAATTCGCGGCCTGGCCCCTTCTCACTGTAACATCCTGAGGAAATTAGAGGTGTAATGTTCGGCCCTGCATGCACACATGAGGATGAGTCCTGACTAGCCAAGTCCACATACTGGATCATATGTACTACATATTTTTTTGATGCCATTCAACATAAATTTGGAAGAAAATGGTGACTCCAAGTTATCTAATGGTCATAGCATCATGTCCATTTGGTTTGATTTCACTTGAGTTGTCTTCATGTTCCATCATGAGTAAAGGCCTATATGTTACGCGCCATGGCCTGGTACGTACTGGTGAAAAAGCTTCTACACGGTATTTCACTCAAGAAATATTTGCATAGGAGGAAAAGGCCATAAATAAATAGCTCAGTCTTCATTGTGAGAGAAAAGAATGTTTTGAAAGGGGGTACTTCTTCAGTTCCTTCTTCCCTTCAGTTTCCGCTGCTACCAAAGATCCACATGACCGGTTCATTGTCACTCAAACCATATATGTTAATCATGAAAGGGTTGACCCTCGATGTGCACGTCGAGAGGATGTGCACGTCGAGAGGATGTGCACGTCGAGAGGATGTGCACGTCGAGAGGATGTGCACGTCGAGTGGATGTGCACGTCGAGAGGATGTGCACGTCGAGAGGATGTGCACGTCGAGTGGATGTGCACGTCGAGAGGATGTGCACGGCGTCGAGTGGATGTGCACGTCGAGAGGATGTGCACGTCGAGAGGATGTGCACGTCGAGAGGATGTGCACGTCGAGTGGATGTGCACGTCGAGAGGATGTGCACGTCGAGAGGATGTGCACGTCGAGTGGATGTGCACGTCGAGAGGATGTGCACGGCGTCGAGTGGATGTGCACGTCGAGAGGATGTGCACGTCGAGAGGATATCAGGAGGGCCGGGCAGGAGGGATGTCAGAGTTGTTCTAGTTTAATAACAGGTGACAGCACCATTAGTACTGACATAACGCGGGAAATACGAATGCGCACGTGTGGCAGTCTTGGGAGCTTTTAGATTACATTTTAAAAAAAGGATGCCCCCTCCGTAGGATTTGTTACTTTTAAAGAAGGGGGTCCTGAGGGGTGGGGGGGGGGGGCGACTACTCCTTCCGCCATTATGGAATAAAAATAATCTTCTTTGCACCGACAAAGACTTTACTAAAGTGAAAGACTCTGACTTTACAGCGTATACGGGCACATACAGATATTTTAACCGACAGTGCACAATACTCCACGGAGGAACTGCACTTGAACCGGAAGAAGAACTCAAGTGAACGTGGTTTTTCTTAGAGGTAGGGATTCACACTGGTGATACACCATTCAATGAGATCACAATTTATTTCACTCATCAGACGATTATTGGATTCATGCCAGAGTTAAACTATTCATCGTGAACTCTGGTGTATCCAATATTAATTCATCCCTCAGATGACCACATTGACTTGGGTTCCCATTGAATGGTTTATCACCGGTATGAATCCTTGTCCCTCAGATGATCACATTAACTTGGGTTCCCATTGAATGGTTTATCACCAGTATGAATCAATATCCCTCAGATGACCACATTACTTGAGTTCCTATTGAATGGTTTATCACCAGTATGAATCCTGGCCAACAGAGGCCCAAGGCTGCTGGGAACCACCCTCCCCCAGGACCCCTACTTTTAAGTCTCAAATCATCCTACACGGGTCATCCCCTTTTTTCAGTCATAAAGTCGTCTCCTTTCGCTTTCCTTGAAGGATGGATATACGCCAGCGACAGTGGATCGGCATGCCCTTTTTGAAATCTAAAAAACACCCAAGGCCCCACGTGCCCATTCGTATTTCCCGCGTTAGGAACTTATTATGAACTAATGGTGGCGTCACCTGCTATTACGAGAAGAACTCCGACATCCCTCGTATCAAAATCCCATCCAACGGCAGTGACTTCACAACCTCGAGGAGTCGGAGGACAGTATAATTTTCGTCCGCAGCCTGCTGCCACCTAGGAACAAATTGTGAAAACGCTCAGCAGGTGCTCGGGCGATTAGAAAATGAATGCTCCTTTAGCTGTGTTTATTTTTAGAATATGCAAATTGGTTCAAGATGGCAGCGCTGTGTTGAGTTATGATCAAAATCTCATAAACGGACCGCATTTTCACCATGTTTTAGTGAGTATTGTAATTAATTGACACATATCTAATGTATATTTAATACTAGTCATCAATTAGGGCGAGTTTCAGCCCTGGGGTTTCCCGCGATCGGCACAAAATATTGGCTTTTCTTATGTCTCCGTCTCTGGTGCCAAGAAGTCTGAAGGGTCTCACACAATAATGTACAGTGACAGTAGTGTATTGTGTGCAATGTACACAAACATTGTAGTTGACTACTTGCTTACTGTCGTGTTGACTGAGTGGTAGGTCCTGGCAAGTAGGAACTGGTCTACTGTCTTGGGGGGTTTGTGTGAAGGGCCAGACAAACAAACACCGATACATGAATTCCTCAGGATCGATGATCGAAATCGGGTCTACAATTTCATTGCAATCGAGTTCAGTTATTTCATCCTCCACCTAAGTCCCGAGGCCGCGTCCAGTCCAATGATGAAACCAGTTTGTTGATCTCTGATGCCGGGCTCTGATCAAATGCGCAGTTTCCATGGCCATACGCAACCCTGTATCATAATCCAAATTGGAGTAACGCTATTATAAGTCATGGACCAGTATTCCTCAATACACACATTTCACCTTAACAGTCTGAGAGACAACATTACCCATTTCATGTCATGTTTTCAAATTGAAGTCATAATACATGAATCTAATGTAAACCCTTAAACCTTGCCTAACAGGAGCAAAGTTTTTACAATTAAACTCAGGATCATTCCGATCAAATAGCCCACCTTCCTGAACATTTCTTGATGTTTTTGAGAACGTCAAACATGCATCTTTAGTGAGAAAGTGCTGCCATCTGTCCAATTAAATTTTTAATCAGGAACTGATGAAAATAATTGACATGAGAATGAAATTCAAGGAAGAACGGTTTACCTTGGTGAGATTGATGGTCACCAGGAACTACATGCTTTCTGTTCACGACATATCAATATAGCATGTACATGTATTTCAACTTTTTTAAATAGTAGAAAAACTGCTCTGCAATTAGCACAAAGGACACTTCAAATATGTTCACTTTAATTCTGCCCTACAGCTGTGAGACTTTATTCCATAAATGTTTTTGGCTGGCATTGCTAATAAGGACCGATAAGTTAGAAGACCAAATCGCTTCAGGGCAGAAATCACAATACCGATCAAAAGCTAAATTAGTTCCACTGTGTTAAATTCACACTCTGATACAATAGAAACTTGAGTCGTCCATTAGAAGCTCTTCGTGTTTTCTTCCTAGTGGTATTGGGCTGAGCCGTAAGATTATTTCACTAATGCCAGCATTGCGTAATCAACATTACTTCCGGTGGGTAAAGTTGGATTAAAAATAATTTGCGAAAGGTGTGAAAAATATCGTGTCATCCTGACTAATTCAAACTTTGCAGAATTAAAGTTTGTGACATAATTATTGACCTAAAAATAAAATGCAGTTAACAAAACTTTACATGGTGCTGGCCTTTCAATTCACTTTCACGTTTTTTGGTACAGTTTTGGTAGTTTGGACCCATTCACAAGGTCAAAGGTCAACTATTCCAAAATATTTATCTGAAGATTTATAAAACATGTGGCAGTGGCATGTGTGGTGCCCAATTCAGATGTCGTTCATTGGCAAGTTTATTGATCAAAAATATGAATTTCAAGTACAGTGGAACCTCTGTTAGCGGACACCTCTCTAATTAGGACAACCTCTCTATTATATTAAGGACACTAGTTTTGGTCCCAAAGTGGTTGTTTCCATTCAATTTGACCTCTCTAATCAGGACACCTCGCTATTAAGGACAGCACTTGTCAGTCCTGAGAGTGTCCTTAATAGAGAGGTTCTACTGTAGTATGTATGTCCTTGCGTGGTCCAGGCCTTTCAAATCAGTTCCATGTTTTTTTAGGACAGCTTTTATTTGTATACTCCTTTGAGGTCAGAAGGTCAGATATTGGAAAAAAAGGTTGACTACATATTGCCTAAGTCTTCTCCACTTGAATGTTTTTTTATCAGGACGTCCCAAACTAGGTTTTCATTCTTCGGTGTTGATACTAACTACATGTAGATATACCGATAAAATCGAAAACACCTTGGTTACAATGAACCACTGCTTACAGTGTATGATTAATACACTATGAACAATACTGTGCCTCGCTCTGACAGCACTTGGCAGCAGTTTATGGGTAGGCAACCATTTGTCGGTGTTCAAAGGTTATCATCTTGTGATAATTAAAACGTTGAAGAAAAAAATCATTAAAAATCAGTTGAAAATGAAAAAGCACTGGGCAGGCCATGAAATATATAATGATGTCAAATACAGGCACGGTCATATAAAAATGCGGTTAAAACATTTCTGTACATTGGACATTGTCTTCATTGTACATTGCATGCATTGAAAATTATCGTAATCGGAAGACGTTTTTCAATTGAACATTATGCGTTTTGCTACAGAGAAACAAACCCAGTACAACCGTCCAAATGCAGAAAATCAGTCGTTAGGCACGAACACTCCGAATTAGTTTATTAATTGAGAGTAATTTTCTCTTTTGGTCTCCCTCATTACGGTGAATAACTCTAAATTAACTATGTTTCAGTTGTTTAGAGGCTGCAATGCCGATAGATCTGTACAGAGAGTGGCGATTTCCGTGTATGGTTTTATGCTCGCACGCTAACTTTCCATCATGCATACTGATAATCTACAAATTTATTTGGGTCTTACTCATTCTTGCATCAAGTGTTTGTCGTGTACTCTTCATGGGGATGTTGATATGAAGTTATAATCATATTTGTGACCCGCTCTACCAAAACTAGGCGCTTGTCGCATCTGAACTTGCCAGGTTGATACGGACTTGTTGTTCATTTCCCTATTGTAGACCTTTTGTAAAATGTGACCAAATCAGTTTGTAATAGATTTCACAAAAGGTCTACAATAGGGAAATGAACAACAAGTCCGTATCAACCTGTCAAGTTCAGATGCGACAAGCGCCTAGTTTTGGTAGAGCGAGTCACATTTGGTCGTTTTATTTTGCAGAATTCATGAAATTGCAACTTTGGTGTCGAGTCTTTATTTTAGCATTTGTATTATCAAGAATTTTTAAAGTCTTAAATAGTTCTTGGTAATATATCATAAAATCAAAATTTCAATTACGTTTTTTTCAAGGCCAAATACCTTTTGAAATACCTTGGCCTCAACCTGTTACAAAGTCTTACAATGTGAAAATCAACAGCACGCGAATATGCATTTACACTTCAGTATCATTCTTATAATGGAACTGTGTAAACCTTCGAGGATAAAACACTTTGGCATTCTTGTCAAATGTTAATTTCACTTCACTGGAGAAGTCACTATCGATTATCACTATCGGTCGATTTCACCTCAAAATGAGTGAGGCACAATAGAAAATGTACTCTTAACTTTGCCGCCATGACACATGCATGAAAGTGAAGTCACCGTTTCATCAAATTTGCACAAAAAACTTGCACGCTGTGCCATCTTCTTTATTGTGGGTCGATTCTTGCCTGCCTATTCCATCCAATTTGATGTGAGAAAGCTGTACACAAACTGTTCAATATCCAATGCATTCTCATCTCTTCTTGACTTGGGGTGGACTCTCGAATTGAATGCTTCATGAATAGGGCCGTCAGACGGGGAGGCGTGACTTGGCATACGCCGCACGGATTCCAGGAGATGAGTTTGAAACCCATGAATAAACTTTCGAATATTGGCGACACAGATGTTTTGAAACTTTGCCATGTATTGACCCAAACCGTTGTTAGGTTTATATACTATAGACATGATAGATTCATCTTAATTAAAAAATCTATGCTTGCTAGAATTTTTTAGAACCTCAGTGTTCTCTGCTGCCCATTTTGTGCCAGGCCCACCAGACCATAATGTGCAAGTGTAGGAAAGCTTTTCAGCTTCAACTAGTATAAAACATACCAAACTATTGGCACTGGAATGAAAGGTGCATCAAAAAAACGGCATGAACACAAAAACTGCTCCTTTTGAATTTTCTGACGAAAGTAAATAAAATCATGTATTTTCAGTTTTCATCGATGAGACACCGGACGTGACCGAGGTAACAATCTACAAGTCCAGTCCATGAGGTAAGTCTGAAATTTCACCACTAGGTGGAGTTACTGAGTTCATGGGTTCCAAATCACCTACTGTGGTGTGTGCCATATGATTATGATTGCTAAATCTGCAACGGTAAAAAATACTTGTTGCGGTGGTATGGGATAAAATCATTACCAAAATGGTGTGATATTAATCGCATTTATTGTCGAAGTGATAAGTGATTTTTATCTCAGACAGTCACCTACAGTGACCCCTGGAGATTGGCTGTTGTCGCATGCGATTTTTAACATTGCCTGCCTGGGTGATGAAAATCGCCAGCGTGTGGCACGCACAGTGTACAGTGAGGATGAGATTTATCGAGCTGTAAAGTGCTCCCCTCCATGTTAGACAGCCAATCACATGGCTCCGTTTCAGCGGTAGTACGACCTCCGAGCCTTGCGAACCTGGAGTGAATCATTCCCGTCTGGGGTACTGCATCCACACTAATTTCACCCCAAGTTGGACAGAAGCTCATGCATGAAAATGAAGTTCAGGTACATATAATGTACACAAATTGAGCCTTTTTAGGTGGAATGACTTTGAGAAATGTTCCGAACTTTTTACATTCTCTTCATCTTGCTACCTGACCATTCTCCAGAATGAAGTTACAAGTCATATCGACTTCTTTCACTTTGTTTTTGCTCTGCGTCTGAGTACCTCGTCTTTTAAGAATGCACAAATCTTTTTCAGGTTTGCCTCATTTTTTCATTCCATCGCTGGCATTGATGTGTCTTTCAAATAGCTGCAAACAGTGAACCCAATTGGCCCCCAACTGTTGTGGCATGCAGAATGCTCACATGTCCACACTGTTATCTAATACGCCTTAATACATTACCATGCAGTTGAGAATGTACACTGATTTGTGGCGCTTTAGGAAAGGACATCTTGACTTGTGTTGGAGGCAATGTTTTCAGCTGGAATATCAAATTTCAGATTAATGACCGAAATCAGACTTTCCTGTCCTACTAAATGCTAAATTTGATACATGTAGTTGGAATGGAAGAATCACTGTTTCTACTCTACAAGGATCTTTGATTGAGTTTTCAAATTTGGACTAAAAATTAGCATTTCATAGGCACTTTTGTGCAACTGAATGCTGGATCAAAGGATACAATTTTTACAAGGAAAAATTCTGACTTCTTGCCTGTCCTCGTTGGCATCCCTGATTTTCTCATGCAATTTTACGTATTCGCCAAAACCCGAGCGCTGACTCCTTGCTTATCCGTGCTGGGGCGCCACTGAAAATCCTCAGCTGGGAAGCCACAGCCCGGGCACAGACTCCTTGCTTATCTGTGGTGGGGACGCTACTGAAAATCCTCAGCTGGGAAGCCACAGCCCGGGCGCAGACTCCTTGCTTATCTGTGGTGGGGCGCTACTGAAAATCCTCAGCTGGGAAGCCACAGGCATGAAGGAGAACATGCGGTTTACAGCAGGGGAGAATCTCTCTGGTGATGTTTTTATCAACTTCTTTGATATTTTGTAACTCCTGCAGAAACAACTTCGGATTGTTGCAAGCTTTTAGCTAGGCTTTTAGTAACTTTTAGCATCGGGAACGACTGGCATTTTTCTTCCACCGGTGCTAGCCATCAGCTCGGGGAGTAATGTTTATTTTGCAAACAGACATCTGATACCTAGTTAGCTGTTGCCAACTTATCACTGTGAAGGTAGCGCGGCGTACGCAACACGCTTGATGGAGTCTGCCGGTGGGATAAAACACGATCATGGCAATTTGTCAGTGCTAAGGAGAGTTTATTGACTGTAGGTCAATGGCTGATTTGTTAGCTATTGATATGCACGCTCATCAGGAGTAGGCAAACACCTGGCGGAAAGTTTGAGAAAGTGCTTTGTTGAATTGATATAAAGGCTTCAATTTCATGTTCTCGTCTGCAACTTTCTAGGGAATGGATGTGGGTCTTCCTACTTTCATCTTTTATCATTAGTTGTAGAGGCATGATTTTCGTGGTAGAAAATATATAAGTTCATTGAAAATTAATCGAATTGGTGCATTGAAAAATGATCATCAACAAGGGGTTGAGTCTCATGCGTGCACTTTTTTGGTGAGATTAGTGACAAGAACCATGGCGTGAAATCAACTTCAGTGGCCTAACCGGAACCCGCTTTTTCTAACGTTCCAAGTCGCTTTGGCTGTTTGCGGCTTCCCATCATGCCCCACGTGTCATAGCAAGACGATATCCGTCCTCAAGTGAAAATATGTCTGGTTGGCTTTATGAATGTTAATACCTTGGTAAAAAATGGTATGGACAACATGAAAATATTCAGCCTCTGAGTCGAAAATGGCCGCTTACAGGATCTTCTGTCTATGTTTTTGAGTTATAATTAATTCGTAAAAATGGTGTCTTTGCCCGTCGGGGGATGTAAGTTGAAATTTTCGTTTGAAAACATTAAAGCTGGTTAAAAAAATTACTCATGTAAAGGTCCAATTGTAACCTCATCAGGAAGGGTCACATTTAAATCCCACAAAGAACTAAACTTTTAATTTGGGAACTTGCATTGACTCGTAGGATTATCCTCCTGGTTTCAAGTGGTCTGCACTGCCCACCCATTCTAGATCCCGTTGAAGCACTATTGAAAACCATTAAAAAAATTGAATCCCCTTTTTACATTAGGCCACCATTTTAGTTGTTTCCATTAAACCCTTTCCCGCCCTTTTCAATCCCCGTTGAAACATGACTCAAATCCCAATTTTGAATTCTCCTAATCTAATCTGATGGTCGTTTTCATAGAAAGTGTGATTCTCCCCAGGAAGGTGTGAGTTTGTTTTGTTGCTCACATTTGGGCTTAGGGCCCTCCTCTGTGACAAACGCCTCTAAATCCTACCCTCTCCAATACAATGGTTACCCCACATGGAACTTTTATGCTCTCATTTTCCCTCCGGGTCCTGCTAGAGTGTCGGGCCGGAATGATGCAACTAGATTTTAGTCGCTTTGTAATCCAACACTTCACATACTTTGCCCCTTAATCCTCGGGCCCTTTCCCTAGTCTTACGCTGAACGCCTTACAATCTCTGCCTGGTTTAGAATTTCAAGTGGGTTTTAGACCTGAGCTCTGCATAATCTGACCGCTTCCAAAGTGAAGGAGACTCTAAACATCTACAAGGTTATGAGTTGAGGCATTACTTCAAATTGCCCTTTTCGGCTGGCTTATTCCATTTTAATTAGAAGGGTTGTAAAAAATCATAATCATTTGGCCTCAAAATTCTAAGGTGTCCCATCCAGTTCTTCTTTGGGCAAGATTTATAGTAAGCATACATGCAGTAACCACCCCCCCCCCCTGATCTGCCCGGTACACGTAAGAATTCTGCCTATATTTAGAACACCTCTGATAAGGACACCCTCAGGACTGACAGATGTATGTTGTCCTTCAAAAGGTGTCCTGACCACTGAGGTATTTTGAATGGAAACAACCAATTTCGAACCAAAAGCAGTGTCCCTCAGAGAATGTGTGTCCTACTAACAGAGGTGTCCACTAACGGAGGTTCTACTGTACTTGATTGGTGAATCAAACCCACGACCTCTCTATAACATGTATAATGAGCCCGACACACTCTTCCACGTTGTCTCCGCTGCCTCTAGACTCTGTCCTTCCACTTTTTGTGGCCAAGTATCGATAGAAAAAACCCTTTTAGCGCAAAGGTAGACAGTTCGACCTTTTTGAAGATGGCACGTTTCGTTCTTTTTGTCGGTCCCTGAGCGTGACTAGGGCGCTAGACAACACAATAAATCAATCAACTGCCTCGAAAAATAAGAAACTTCGGCCGTGCTCCGACGAATTGTTGGCGGCCATTTTGCCACCTGTGGAGTCGTAATATGCACCGTGCGTGACTGAAGTCTTCGAGGTTGAGAAAACCGCTATTCAACGCCACTATGATAGTCAAAATATCATCATGTAAAATCGCTCATCGTTGAGAAATAATTATATGTTTTGCTTGGACGGACAATGGGGGTGTATTGGGTTATGCCCGTTGACAAATTGAGAGATAGGAGTCAATAGTCCTGTGCGGAAAATCTTTATTTTGCGCACGCACCATCTTGATGACTTATATGATATGAACACCTGCAGCCGTTGTTAGTTTGAATGAGAAAAATACATAGAGGTGATACCAAATTTTTTGGGTGAGGGGGTGGGCATGCCGATCCAGATTGTGGTTCCTGGTTGATCTGTGTTGATCCAGACCAGACTATGGACTAGTTCCTAATTGGTTGATTTGAAGATGAGATGGTGGACATTATTTGTGACCAGCCATGACGAAACAAGGCGCATGTCGCTCCGAGCTTGACAGGTTGAGACGGACTGGTTGTTCATTTCACTGTTGTCTGCCTTTTGTGACATCTGGGTACATCAATTTCTTCTATTTTATGTCCTGGTGTCATTTAAGTCTCATCTTTTGTGCGACATGCGACTCATTTTGTGGCGGTGGGTCACATTTTGTCTTACGTAATTTATTGCATGGGATGGTTAGCAAAAGTACCAATAGTTGTGGATCTTTGGGGACTTTAAGATCTGGATGCTGATAAATAACATTTTGATCTGCACACTAGTCATTATTCAGCTGCAAGATGGGGGGGGGGCATATCCCAGAAATTTTGTAAGATGACCTTTCCAAGGCTGAAACAAAACGTTTCCCTTGGTGTTACTGTCCAATTTGATACTGGAAATATAACTTAGCTAAAAATCTAAATTCTAATCAGTCTGTTTCACAGCGGATTTTGAAATTTTGAGCTTTAAGTTTAACTTTGATAAGAAAGGATCAAATGTTATTTGGACGCATGATGCTCCCTTTGAAGATAACCATTGAGATGCCAAATAACCCTGTCTTCAGGCATTGTGCGTATAAATAGGGGCCGCTGGACAAAGACACTGCCCTTCAGTATCACATTCGTTTTGTTGCATTTTTATGTCGGATTACCGCTCTATTCCTGTGATACTGCATTGTGGGTAACACCATAGCGTGAACAATGAATTTCAGCGGTGTGTAATTCTTGGCTGTTGGTGTAGCAGTTTCGTGGTCGAGAGGCATGCGGTCAGTACCCAGGGGGTGACCTAGTTTGGAAAGGAAAAGGATTGGAACTTCTATGAACTAGATATTCGGGCCTTCAAGGTCTTGATTAAAAAGTAATCATGTGAGAGGGAGGGGGCAAAAAATTAAGTTTTAAACCCTTTTTCCAGATTGCGAGAGGACTTTATGATGCTTTGAGGAGAGGCAAAAGGGGTACCCCTCTCAATGGCCTGCTTGATTGTTAAGGGTTACGCTGTTCCTATCTAATCGTGGGTCAGGAAAATAGAAATGCATTTATACACAATGCAGTAGTGCAGTTATCATGCATGAAACTCTTAAACTTAAACTTTTATTTTTGCATTTATTGGTGGTGAAAAAACCAATGGAATTTCAGTTACTGTCAAACGTTAGATTAAAAATTTGCCATGCAGAGTCTCAATTTAAAAAAACTGAGATAAAGTGGCTTCGAATGTGTTTAAGGTTTCTGACTGTAAATGGGAAACAAACAAGTGTCAAGATTACAGAAGGGACCCCTCCGGCTCTCCCATTAATTTCATCCATCCCGTCAGCACAGCAGAGCCGCCACCCCTCCGAGATAATGGACTGTTCCATTCCTCTGGCTGATATGTCCCACAGATCAGAACCACTCGAGCTATCAAACGACCAACACCATGAAATTTTTGGATATAATTCTGGTATAATTTTTTGGATTACTCGCGAGAACGAACTCATCATGTCCCTGCCATTTCCTCCTAGTAAGTAACGAGTTCTTTCTTGTGAAGTTAGTCACTTGGAAAATTGTTATAGTGTTGTTGTTGGAATGAATTAGAGTTTTACTCAGTCTGACAAGTTTTTTGTACACAGTGTGTGCTGTGTGTTGTGTTTACACCTCAGGTGTGCAGAGTCAAAACCGTGTCATAGAAAGTGTGAACAAGTTTTTGTTAACCCTAAAATTGTTGTTTTCTGAATTGACGTTTCGTTCGTTGGAATTAAACGGTCCGGGTGTATTCAGAATATTTGGTAAGTCGGTTGGTGATGTTTCGATTATCAAGTTTGTATGTGTGTCAAAATTTTGAAGTTTGTAATCGGAATTAAATTTCGGTAAATGGTCTTGAAACTCATTTTCTCCAAAGTTAAGGCCAGTAGTGAAAATTGAAATAGTCTGGGTTTGTTGTCATGTCCTAACTGTATAAGAGGCATGTGAACTTCTTGATAGTGTAACTGGCGGGTCAGTGTGTAAAGTAACTGAAAGAAAAGTCCTTGGTCTACAATGTATAATATAAAAATCTAAAAAAGACGCATTTCCAAAGGACAACTTGCCCCGTGATCTCGGGCGCAGTTTGCCAATCTAACGACACCAGAACTCATGCAAAAAACTCAAAATGGCTCACTTGAAATGCTTCCTCCAAAAGGTCGGGGGAGGGGCTGTAAAAAATTTAAAAACCTACGCTGTCAGATTGGCCCACTCTATCTCATATCGTGCTGCGTGACTGGGGGTCGCACTCACGAGGCCCGTCGTCGGGACCAGATAACCAGTCTTACGGCTGCGCCACTCTGACAGACTGCCTATTCGTGTCGTATCAGCTGACTCTGGAGTGCACCTTTTCATGGAGTTTGAAGATGATTGTTCTCAGTAGCCGAAAGTTTTCCCTCTCTGAACGACAATCCGCCAAAGAACTTGACAAACGTTTTGAAAAACGTGAACAAATATTGCAACCTGGTATTAAAGAAGAGAGGGTCGAGCAGCATACATCGACGACGTACAACTCTCCTGAATACGATGTAAACAGTCTAGAGTAGGGACTGTGGCGCCATGTCCTCTGCTCTGTTTCCATGTCTGTTGTCACCCCATCCACTAGAGAGGAAAATTTGGCTATTCTTCGAATTCACGGACCACGCTGTGGGCTTTGATGAGGATGCTGCCACACTTGGCTTTTATGACCCCGGCGATTGTTGGCGCGATCTTTGACCGAGATGTGGATTGTTTGACGCGTCGAATCGGGAGATCTACTGCAGATTGAACATCTTGCGGTCGCGATTGTCAGATCGAGGATGTTCTGTCAGAGCTATTTTTGTCGGCTGGATATAGGGACTTTCCAAGTCCTCTGCGGTATGATGCAAGGACCAATATGATTGGAATTGTGCTGCAAGCTTTTGGACTTGTTGGGAATTGCGCTATGCATCTAAGGCCTACCTGTTCCTTAAAGATCTTGGGCAAGTCACTTATAGCCCCCTTCCAACCTCCTTTGCCCTGAACTGCTTGACTTCCAGTTGAATTGTTTTGTTTATTAAAGCCTATTTGCCCTTGATAAATACTAATGATAATCTATCATCAAACCTGCAAAATTTTATATAGTTATTTCAGAAGTACTTGAACCATTAACCGTGCAATGTGCTACTACATTTACATAGAGCAATCACATCAGAAGCATGTTTTAGATGCACCACTGTCGTTAAGTGCCGCAATTAAATCATTGCCTGAGATGCCGTACTGATAGAGTATGAACTGAACATGACATATACCCGAACCTTGTATGGCAAGCGAGCTTACTTCTGAACCCCACACCATCTTTTTCTTCGATAATTGAAATTCCATGTTGATTCAGGAGCCTGCCAATCTAAGGACAACAAACGGCCAATAAAAGCACAACCGGCGTGACATTGTCATCATGCACTTGGGAGTCGTCGCGATAACATCTGCAGGTATCACCTCTCCTGGTGCATCCTGGGATATCTGCCAATCTTCCACTTACAAAATAAGAAAATGAAAGGTTCGGTTTCGCCAAATTGCATCTCGACAAATGTCCTGACAGGGCGTGAGATTGGACAATACCCAGCGCTTTATTCTCCGCTATATTTGGCCTCCATCGTCACAATGCTGCGAGAACCAAGAAGTGTCCCGAGACAGACTCCGTCTTTTCCCCTTTCACCGATTAAAGTGCTGTCACCGATCGCATTGTCTGATTCTGACACAAATCCGATGTGGATTGAACTCTTTTAATTTTAATCTTGGCCTACTCAGTTTTGCTGATGTGTCAAGCGTTGATCTCAGTTGATTTCTTAGAACTGATTCTTCGATAAAGAGGTGTGTAGCCTACTATCACTTTTAGGCAGGTAAAATGCCCTGCGGATCAAGGGGTCCACACCTTTTTCGAGAAAATCCTTTGTAACTAATCATGAATTTGGGAAATGGACATAAAAAATACATGGGTATCTCCTCTTTCTCTGAAGCTGCCTTTTTCGTCACCAGCCTGGGTCAGTCCCTTTCTTTGGTATCTGCTTTCTAGACTCATAATTGGCCTTTTGAGGCTGAGGGGGAATTCACTTTAAAATTTGAGCCAAGGGGAAGGACCTGGGGTCCAAATTCAGCAAAAACGGTTTGCCAAAAAAATTCCAGGAGACACAAAAAAAACATTTCTGGAGAAATTTGCCAAGAAAGTGATCATGCAGTTGCACTTGCAGCAGGGAGTCTAGATAGTAAACCAAGATCTCTTAATCTCTATTTTCATATAAATAATTGATAAACCATGATTTCCAGTTGGATTATCATCAGCCTGGCTGCACCTGAGGCCAGCCCAGTGACCCATGAACAAGTCACCCAACATGTTGACTAAGGTTTGGACAGGTATCAAAATGTTATGAGATGTGATTAGGATAATCCTTATTTCCATGCAGCCCTGAAAAAGAACATCACAAATAAGTAGCCATTTTGTATTGCAGGGATGTGCAATATTTATTGCTGTGATGAGTGTACACTACTGTTGCTATCTATCTGTAAAATAAAATCATAGCAGGTTTGAAATGTATTTAACTTGGGCCCTTATGGTGGCCTATGGCGTTAGAAGAGGGAATTGTGCGTATGCGAAAGTCTGTAGGCCTAGGAGTCTGGCGTCTGGAGGCCTCGTCTCAGTTCTTGGTGTTGTCGAGTTATTGACAAATTTGGATGGATTCACTCATCTGCCTGTGGAGACAAAGGTCAGGGCCACTATGAACTACTAAACTCACTGGTAATTTAGTGACCCCAATCAAGTGTCAGCACTGTGGAAAGTGGTTGCCAGTGAGACAGACGAAACTCTCCTGGAAAGTAAGTCTTCAGAGTCTATGGTCAACTTTTGCTCCGTGAAATATCAGCGACTCGATGAAGTTGTTTAAACGACCAGTGATACTTCTGCAGGCGGAGAACCCCAGAGATCTGATGTGTCAGTCAGCACAATGTCTCCTCAATGCGGGACCCCACCTTCCACTCTATTGATGCATGACCCCACCCTGCCGCCCCCTCAGTTTGTTTCACTTGGCTGATTCGACTATATTTGCCTTTCGAGGATGCTGCAGGTTCTTCCGCCTGGCCCTTGACACCTCCACGAATTGATTAAACCTTTGTCCCCATTCTGACTTCAAGGCTGGATTCCCTGGGACCTCAAGGCTGGATTCCCTGGGCTTCTGGCACCCTTGACCTGCGCTGTTTCTGTGTGGTTAGCATAAATTCAATCAAAGATAAATTCAAACTTTGTTGAATTATCTTGGACAGGACAGGATGATTGTGTGTTTTGTTGCTGGGTGTTCTTGAGTGATTTTGACACAAATTAAATATTGCCAGCAATTCGAAAAATTGCCGATGGATTTTTTTTGCATTATCAGTTGTCGGATTGAAACTTATATTTATGTTTATGGCATATCACGAGTATGCTTCACGTCCTCACTATTGCGCGCCAGCTATGACCCTGAATGATTCTAAATCTTGAGCGTGCGTTATCGATATATCTCCGTGGTCCCGTAATCTGATTTAAGATTGATCTTAGGGTTTGGTCCCTGAGTGAAAAATGGGATCGGAAAAATCTGATGAGTCATCACTTTGATTGAAGTGACTGCTTATCGTAGAATTTGCGGTGAAGAAGGATGGAAAACTTTGATGGCCTTGAATGTTGGTTTATAGAAGTTGTCATCTAGGCTAGCTCAAGCTAGCATGGGTTCATGCTAAATGGCTGGGATGGCTAAGTCGATCGCAGTACCTCAAAATTAGCCCCCCTCAGGGCAAGCGGGCGGCATGGAGTCAAACTATATTTTTGCAGATGAGAAAACATTCCTTGAAAGCTTTCAGTGGAAATATTTCTGCAACGTTTTTTAACCAATCACGGCTGTTTATTAATTTAGTGCAGCCGTCACACCTGGTTTCCACCTTAGCAATCGGATCCTCTCAACCAGTTGCTAAGCGACTGGGTACATTGATGTACATAGATATACATGTCATTCTAGTCAGTTTAAAGTTGGAATGGACTCATGTCTGGTTCAACGTATATTGGCTTGAATTTTGTGTGGATTTCTGTGATCTTGTACACTACTTGCGTAGGCGGATCAGTCCAGTTGCAGTTGAAATTAAACGTAATTGTTTAATGGAGCTCACACCTTCTCTGACTCTAGTTAGCACTTGGTGAGGAATGAATGACATCTGGATGGAGTAATGGCTGGAGTGTTAGCATTATAGGCCTGCCTGGAATCCTCCTGGCCTGCCAGATTAGACTGTCGATACATTTGGTGTGGTTTTCACCTCTTGTCATCCGAGGATAGGCCCTTGCATCAGCCAGGGGACGATTTTATGAACCCGTACTGATCTGTAAACTATTTGTTGGTGTTTTATTTTCGTGGATGATGCAAATAACATCGATTCTCAAAAATAAAAATCATATGAATTTTTTTTTAAACCCAAGATATTTTGGTAGTCCACCAATATAAAATGTTTGTGAATCACTCAAACAAAGAGGCATGCTAATTTGGCATATAACTTGGAACGAATGAGTTATATGTCTAGGCAAACACAGATGTCGTATTCCCTAAGCTCGTTCTCAACAACTTCTCCACGGACAAACTTGTTGATGATTGTGGTGAATCACACAATCAATAATCTCACTGGAAGATAATTTGCAACATGGGGGTTAACTTCAGCTGAAGGGATGGGACCCAGAAGCAAATTTAGTCGCTTGCCAAACTTGTCAATGATATGTGGCTGTGCCAAGGCTCGTGGGGGATTTGGTCGGTCCTATACCTGACGCTTTGCGTTTGCTTGGTGCTACGTTGAGTATTAGAGCTTAATGGTGGCGGTAAGGTAGCCAGTGTCCAACAACCGTAGAATGTAGTCGCTATCATTTTGTATTTCGCCTTATTTTCACTGAAAATGACTTCAAGTTGACGACAATACAGCTCCATAACTTGAAATTCAGTAGGCCTATGTTGTGGGAGCCATAATTCACCAAGGGAAGATCTTTGTGAACTCCTTCATGGCATTTTGTATTTCGCCTTATTTTCACTGAAAATGACTTCAAGTTGACGACAATACAGCTCCATAACTTGAAATTCAGTAGGCCTATGTTGTGCGAGCCATAATTCACCAAGGGAAGGTCTTTGTGAACTCCTTCTGGCATGAAACTTATGACTAGCTTGCAGGAAAAAACCCTAAGAGCAGTGTTTACCAGTACTCAAGCTGGCAGGCAGATGCGTTTACTACCGCCTGTCATGTCAGGTAACCGGAGAAATTGCGAAATTGCGCATACCAGAGTCTGTAGTTTATTCAGCCAGTAACTGCAGGAATCCATTGTTCTTTGATGAGAGGCTTTATATGTATAGGATGGGAGAGTGATAACCCAGGAAACCATCTCCTGCTACCGTAGCAGTATCATAGCTCATGCAGCCTCTGACAACGTGACAATGCAGTGCAGTGCATTTTAGTGCAGTGAGCACATGCACTGCAGTGCATTTTAGTGCAGTGAGCACATGCATTGCATCTTGACATTCTCGTCCACTAAAATCAGTCAGTCATGCAGCCTGTGATGAAATTGTCACATAAGTTTTGTGTCAAAATGGTCAAAAGCCATCCCTTGCCACAGGAATTGATGGAACATTTGTGTTTCAGAGCAGGAGAAGTTGCAAGTTGGGGTCACCAGTGTGAGATTTGGGAAGAAACACTGTGAGATTTTGGAAGAAAAAGATGGTTTTTGACTGTCTGTAAATCTATTTTGAGACGTTTGGGTCGTCAAAGGAAAAGCAATAGTGAATAGCACAACATGTAACCCAATACCATGATTTTTAACCCGTCTTTTATATCACACGGGTGCCTTTTATTCTTGAACATTTGAACGTGTTAGCCGCTAAGTGGAAAATTGTATGTTTCGATTTTATCGTGTCGTCTCATAGCCAGGATAATAGCAACATGATGACCTGGTAGAGGGAGATCTTACTTTCCGCAGAAGACATGTTCCCTCCATCGTCCCATTATCGCCCAGCCGATATTAGACAAAAGTTACGAGAATGTGAGAAACTCTTCTTTTATTAGAAACGTCTGTGGGTCAATATAAAACCAATCCTGGCCTGTCATCCGGGACAAAGACCGCGGAGGGGTTCGTACACACAAACCTCCCAGATCAGCGGGTACAAACAATACGGTTTGTCGGAAAGTTGTCTTTGGTCGGGAGATGTGAGATTGGGTTTCTTGCACCTGTGCGGTTGTTCACCAGACGGGTGTCGTGGGTTTTAACGTCTTTATTCTCTCATTGAAAACGAATATCTGTTTTTGGGGAAAGTCACGAACTTGTTTAGTAACTTTTGTAAGTCTTAGTACCGGTACATGTAGCTCTAAAGCTCATGGTTTTTGCATGATGAACATAGTTCAGATATAGTGGCTATACGCAAAAGCATTTTCTTCCTCAGTTCTTTAGCTGTGCTGAGTGTAATTGTTGGGGATTTTTTACCCCTCCTGGCTATAGAGGACAGTGAGATGTTTCCAGATAATCAGACAGATCATGAAATCATATGGGCCTCTCATCATAAGACCCATCTTTACCGCCAAGGTTTTTGCATCTTATTAAGATCTAAAATACCTGGCTATGTTTCAGGGAGTACAAGACCTGTGGTGAGGCACTCAGGAACCATACAGAAAACTGTGATGCCCCCCCCCCTCGCTCCTGCTCTCTGGTTGCCATTAATCGAAATCGGGGGGGGGGGGGGGGGGCATCACAGCATCTTAGAAAATGATCTTACCCCTTGAACAACATCTGCCAATGTTGATATAGACTTACCAAAACATGTCCCCTGCTGGTGATACCTCTAACCCCTCAGTCCCACAGATCTCCTGCAATCCCATAGAGACTAGGGGGTACTCCTGAGTAAACCCAAGTATGTTTTCCTTCCATTTTGACAATATTTTCATTCAATTTCCTATCAGTTTTTATAGGGGGGGGATGGTCGGCTGACCGACCTGACTGACCCCTGACTGACCGGGTCACTGGCTCACTGGACACCTGCATGTGGATGAAACTTATCAGTGATGGGGGGAGAGGCAAGCTCTGACCTCAGCTTCTTTGCGTTCTTAGCCCTATTTTTCATTCAAAGTGCCCGTCTGTGTGGGAGAGGGCAGAAGGGGGGGGGGAGATAGGACATCATTTTTGAGGTACTTGTGACAACCAGACAGTCAGCCCTCATGTGACTGGTGTCACAAAAACTTATAAACATTCAGAGAAACCGAGAACGTTTGCAAGGATATTGCTTTGAGAACACTGGGTTTGTAAATAATGCTTACTCCCCAGACTGCCTGGAGTGTAATGCATTGTGAAGTTTAGAATATTGACCTGCGCCTAGCTGGCACCAGAACCCACTTCACATTTGCCAGCTCAATGCAGCTATTCATGAGAGCTATTCTTGTTCTTACATCATGGGGAGGTGGAAAGGTGGTCGTGTGATTGTCCCATCCAGCGCGGGATTTAAAGCTGGTCCGAAAAATGTTTTGAGTGTCAGGAATTGGTTGTGATTTCGGGGAAATTTGATTGGTTTGGTTGAAAGGAGGACCCTTTAAAAGGGACTGTACAGAATTTTGAAACAAGCAAAGTGAAGTCAAATTAAGTTACACAAAGTCACCAATAGAGGTCTCTTTCATCTCCTAGATTAAATGCTGAATCAAACACTACCCAACTGTATTCATTAGTCACCTCACGATGACCAATTTGACTCCCTAGCTCATGCCTATAATCCCCATTTAATGATCCATGATGAAAAACAGCCAAAGGATGCCTAAAACACAATTTTATGATTTTGAATTACGAATTATTGTAGTCAAACAGATAACAAAGAATTTGTCGTTGTGAATTGTAATTCTTGAGTGATGCAAAAACTCTCAAATATCTTCAAGTTTCTTTCAAGAATAACCAGAAGTGGTCTTTTTAGATGGGTGAAACTAAAATTAGCACCATTTACTGTATGATGTGGGTGTCTGGATGAAATTTGGGTGATTTACAGAATTAGGGTGATATGTACTTTAGCTTCAAGGTGGAAACCAGAGCTGTCATTTATAGAGAGATGTGCCCTGTTCAGTGTTGGCCTATTTTGAGGAAGGAGGTTGGATGTACCTGTTTGGGCAAACAATCTTGTCTTTTCTTCACACATATCTCCTGTCTCATATGACCTTGACCTCAGAAACAATGGACGGCCTATATACTGATACTGTTTACAGCTGTGCAATTAACCTCCAACGTAATAAAGTGGCAAATTTGTCAAACTTTCTCCAGATCATTTCAACAAAACTTCCATAAAAACTTTGCCTCACATGTTTTTGTTTTGCAAGTCTGACAAATTAGACAAATTTATTGCCACTCATCTGAAGAGAAAAAGTTAGGTTAGGTATCCTAGAGCCTAGTGCTGATATGCAGCCTTGGTTTCATGGACTGAAGGAGCACTTGTCTGTTAAAAGGCACTGTACAAGAAAATCAAACTTTTAACTTTTAAGCATTGAGAGAGTTTCTTGATACCCCTTCCCCCCTCAAACCCCTACCGAACTTAAAAAGTAGACTACAGATAGGCTATAATTTCAAAGGTTGGGGAAGACCTATGACCTCCTTTCATAGGTTTCTTAGGTCTAACAAAAGTTGCTTTCACCATTCCTGGCATCCTTTCTTCAACTACATAATTTTTGCATGTTGAATTGTTGGGCTGGAGTTAGAAGTATTCCTTTCGAGGCCACTATCGCCGTAACGGGTGTGACTTTTTGCCCTGGAAGTGCCTGGCTATGAGGTTGTTGTTTATTGGCCAGGTCATCTGTGGGTACCTACTTTCGCTAAGTAACAATAAATCAAGAGAAAATAAACAAAGTCTTCTTTCCTGAGGCTTTTAGTAACTGATGCCTTGCCACCAAGGTGAATCCCGCATGTGGAAACAATCAATTCCACATTTTAGAGCCAACTCTGTTTATGGCCGCCACATTTGCTTCCACTTTTTACGCTAACCTGGTATTTCATGTTTCACACCTGGTTTCGTCCATGGTGGCATATTGTACATTGGGCATGTGATCGGTTGCATTAAATACATGGTTGGGTCACTTAACAAATCAAGAGTAACAGGATTGTGGATACCTCCTAGTGACTTTAAAATGGCTTGCTCCACAACAGGGTTAAAACGACAATACTGGCGGATTCTGCATGACCGGAGTCCCCGATGATGTCATTCCAAATACGTCTCTCCGATCCTCTCACTTGATTTGTTCAGAAACAGACGCTGATGACCACCGTTGCCTGGCAACCTAATCTAATGCGAGAATGCATGGATGATGCCATTTAAAATTATATTTTTTGCCTCTTTTCTGTCCCGGGGTTTTTATGCCATGAATATTAGGGTTGGTTCCCCTCAGTTGCTACGATTATTACTTGAGCAATCAGTGATATTCAAAATTGTCCATGTGAAAATATTGGCAAATTTGATTTGTCTGTTACTACATCTGGTCTCTTGTGACTTTGCTCACTCCTGAATTCGCAATACAGGATTTGGAGAAAGTCATGAAGGGGAGAAGCCAAAAAATTAACCTTAGCATGCAATTACCTTGCCCCCCCCAGCCTATAGGCCCAACATTGAACCAGTGTTTATCAAAGGCTAGGAGTCATAAGACCCCATGCATGTTAGGCCAGTAAAGTCAGAGGAATAAATATTTTACTGTAAGTCGTAAAATCCCAATTTCAGGCCTTTGTGGTCTCTCTTAATACCATGACCCTTCCATCGACTCGGTTGGACTTATTTACTAGGGGACTACATGACCTGCTACACCGTCTCTTCAAAACATCTGAACACCATTCATTATTTACTCAACTAAAAGGCACTTTCTGAAGCTTTTAGTTGAAAATTAGTTTCATCTTCTTCCCGCATTTTCCCAAACATTGTGGATCTGTAATTGAGGCTGAAGTGCTAATGGTGTAGATGATGCTGGGATACATTACAACCTGGAGCGATCAGGTTATAGCCAACACGAGTTTGTTTATATCAGTGTTAACCCTATACTTGTTTGAGGACTTTGAATCTGCACCAAGATCGGATCGGCTCAGGTTCAAACACAATTTCGAGATTTTGTCTTTGGTATATGCAGGAATGAGTACCAGAGCCAAGTCTCACTGCTGTGTGCATGCGTATTTACTGGATATAAAACAAAATCCGGCTGCTTCAAAGTCCTCAAAAAAATGGAGTCAGATGATCGAGTAGGTCAAGAGAGCACATCAGTATTTCCCCCTCCTCCCCAGACTAGTATCTGTATTAAATACAGCCAGACACTTGCACGGCTGATGTGACATAGGAGTTTGTCAACTACCGAATAGATATACATGTACATGCTTCCCGAAATTGGTGACTTGCATTGGAACTAACTTTTTCCCCCTTGTCCGTCATTAAAGGCATTCAAGTGTTTTGGTCAACCATGACTATCTCCTTTGTCCCTCCACCATAAGGCCTAGTTTCCCCTTATGAGATCACTATTTCGGACACTCAGCGCCCCATTTCTGGAAAGGTGTATAGTCAGAGGGGTTATTTGCCCAAAAGGGCACCTTCTGCTTCAAAAAATCAGCAAAATATGACTAATTTTGTGTGCTTAGCGAGTTCCCTCTATGTGTATGATTTACGGCTCGGACCTTCCATTTGTAGGGTACCTGAGGTCATTGTTGTAAATGTCTATGGCTGCTCTGTCTAATGAACTCATAATAAAGGAAATCGGTGCCAATCAGTAACACAAAAACTTGGATATATTCTGATGGTGTTCGTGTTGAATTGTTGGTAAACAACCCAAATTTGATTGAGTTGTTGGAAAGGTTGTTAATTAGGGGTCAGAGGTCATGTCGATCATCACATATTGGCGTGATGAGTTCGTGTCATGCATGTTGTCGATCGGCACTTAATGAGGAACCGATATTTAGTTCTCCTTGGAGTCCTTCCCAGCTTTGTTTGATTGAAGCAGTAGCCGATGAGGATTTTCGTTTTGAGTCACCCCCTAATCACTCCCACACAACTTGACATTGCTATGTGAGCTTTGCGACCAGGCATAACAGTGGACTCCATCATTCCTCCAGTACTCTCTGCATCGTGGGTAACACTCCAATCCAGTGTGTCAGGCGTCCCTTTTTTGCCTCCAGCATTTTTCGGTTGTCACTCCACTAGTATCTTTGGGAACATTGCTGCAAGGTTTCGTCCAAACCAGTCTGCGACTTTTCACCAACAGCGAGACGGGAAAGTTGACGAGTTCTTCTCAAGATCTCAGTGTTTATGAAAAGATGGAACCACCTGATCTTAGAAGAGGAAGTATACAGTGCATATCAAAGAATCTCCTCTTCTCCGTGTTGTGGCCCAGGTTTCTGCCCTATCGAGAGTTGAGAGCACGCAGTGTATCTTCAACTTAGTTTTGAGGCTTGCCTTTGATTTTGAGTGACTGAGTCTGGGTTATTCTCGTAAATCCTCAGGCAGAGTGCGACATGCTAAATTGAGAATAAGGCTCGTAATGTTGGGATTTATCGCTGGTAAAATGTCAGACGTTTTTATTGCGTCGTCTGCCAAGATAACGCATCATGAGCTCATCATGTGATCACGTACACAGCGCTGGCTTTTGCCGCGTCGAAGATTAACGTCAAATATTGCAACCCGGGTGGGATTAATCGTTGGGGAATGTATCCTTTAATTAATTATGGATTAATTTCGTTGTGGGGTGTCATAGAAGAAAAAATCCCCGATATTAAAAGTTGTGTTATGTTGCTGAGAGCGGTGTTGATCTAGGCAACTTTGGTGGCGTTTTGATTGGTTTACAAGGAAGACATCACCCGGGGTGAAGAACAGCAAACACGCCGCTGAGATTACTTTAACCCCTTGGCGACAAAAGTTTTCTAAAATATAAGTGGCTGTGCTACATATTTGGGAGAGGCCAGTGTAGTCCACAGGCCAGGGATCAAGCGTGAGGTTAATGTTGGTACGCATCTTCTCCATTGGTATCCAATCATATTTTAACTGGTGTGGTGATATAATTGCCATCACTGATCAAGTTTTTGCCAAGATTGACTGCCCACTTACCCTTGAGGTGACCCCAAACCCTCGACACAGGTTTGTCACCACTTTCTCGGCACATACTCATGTCTGTCTCCATTTGTATCTTGCAGGAACATCGAAGATGAACTCCACATTACCGCGCGTCAAGATCAAGTGCTCGTGCGTGCCTGCATCGTATTGCGATGCGGGGCAAGACTACTGTGAAACCGCCATGATGGTAAGTTGTGGGGAGCGCCTAGTTGCGGTGGTTAGAGCAAGGACAAGGGATTCCGAGTTTTAACAATACTATAATCCTTGCAGTGCCATCTAGTGCGAGCTACTGGAACTGAAAGGTGGTGATTCTGGTCTTCGTCTGAACTGAATTTCGTCCTTCATTTCAGTGTTTCTCCTCGCTGGGGAAGGAACAGGATGGCTACGAGTATGCAAGGAAAGGATGCCTAGAGAGTTACGAACGGTCCAAAATGACGTGCGAAGCCATCTACGATGACAAGGTGACCGTCGAATGTTGTAAGACGGAGTTCTGTAATAAAAATATGACGCCAACGTACGCCCCTCTCCCGACAGGTATGTTAAATTTTCGATTTTCGTCATTTCACCACTGTTTTGCTGTTCGTAGTGACGCAAGAAAACTATCAATAGTTCTAGATATCTCTGAATATTATTTGAAAGTTGTAAATTCATTTGGAAATAAAACATGAGAGCTTTTGCGAGCTGTCTTGAGCTTCGCTGGTAACCCGTCAGTTACGTCACATAACTTAAGTTTTATCTGTCCCCTTACCAGACAACTACAGTAGAACCTTTCTATTAACGACACCCTCGGGACTGAAAATACTGTCCTTAATAGAGAGGTGTCCTGATTAGAGAGGTCAATTGAATGGCAACTACCAATTTGGGACCAAAACTAGTGTCCTTAATAGAGAGGGTGTCCTTATTAGAGAGGTGTCCGCTAAGGGAGGTTCTGCTGTACAATGCTTGACTGTATGCAATGTTTCACAAGACCACTCATTTACATGTATGTTTTTATGAAGTCGTTGAAGATAGAGGAAACATTTTGTGCCATGCAATCATATGTTTTATGTATTATTTATTCGTCTATGAAAATTCCATGCCTATATGTCTGAATCAACCGAGAAAGAAACATTGTATGTAGAAATGTACAGAGGAATTTTGCGGCTTGACGGAGTCCTGTAACATTGGAAAACTCGTAACCGAAAGTCATCGTCTGCTTGAGCTAAAAATAGCAGCGGTGTTAAAAATTCGCCGTTTCTCTTCTACGACCAGTTTTCTCAATCGTGTGCTTTAACTCTCTTCTCTCCCCCCAGATGGCATGATGCACACGGGCGCCCCCTACAATGGCCTCCAGCTCGCCATGGTCATCTGTATCCCCATCATGA
Organism: Lineus longissimus; assembly: GCF_910592395.1. NCBI lineage: Eukaryota > Metazoa > Nemertea > Pilidiophora > Heteronemertea > Lineidae > Lineus > Lineus longissimus. The sequence goes on from NC_088322.1 coordinate 9,601,574, forward strand.
TTCTCATCATCCTCGTCGTCGTGACGATATTCCTGTGTCGCATGATCTTCCGGCGGCGTATGGAACAGTTGAAGGCGCGGGAGAAGAATCTGGCGGGCGGCGGGGAGTATAGCAGTGATATTCAGGCGACGTTAGTCGGTGACAGTACACTTCAGGTACGACACTTTTCAAGTGAACAATATCTATGAAATGTACAAATTGAAAAAACTGTGACTTCAAATTGTCTCTCTCATTTATTTCGTACATGTAATAAAGTATATGGGTGTGTTATTTTCCCTGCCGGAGTCGGTTTGAGTTTCTGTTTCATGTGAAGCCTACTCTGGTCAAGATAAGCAGCACTCGTGGGATGTAAGCATGGGCCCCAGAGGAAAGAGCTCTTTCCGTTGCGGAATTGAACTCAGCGAATTTCAACCATCATTCATGTCTCATCCTTGTCTGTTTCAGGACCTTTTTGACCATTCGTGTACGTCGGGCAGCGGGTCTGGCCTCCCGTTCCTGGTGCAACGAACTGTGGCCAGACAAGTCACTTTAAGTGAATGCATTGGTAGGTACACCTTCAATTGAGTTGGACATCTGTCTAATAGAGTTGTGAATCTTTTTTGCTCACTGCATGGAAAGGGTTTTAAAGGGCGAGGAAGAGTACAGGATGACCTGATTGAAATCTTTGTCTTGTCTTTCAGGGAAAGGTCGCTACGGTGAAGTATGGAGGGGCTTGTATCAAGGGGAGAATGTCGCAGTCAAGATCTTCTCATCACGCGACGAGGCATCATGGGCACGAGAGAGCGAGATCTACAACACGGTGTTATTACGTCATGAAAATATTCTGGGATTTTTAGCCAGCGACACAACCAGTCGAAACTCGTGTACGCAACTTTGGCTTATCACGCACTTCCACGAGTACGGGTCTCTGTACGACTTCTTAAATCGTACAGTCCTCGATCACCATGTCATGTTAAGACTCTGCCACACCGCGGCGTCCGGTTTAGTCCACTTGCATACAGAGATATTCGGCACGCAGGGCAAACCGGCGATTGCGCACAGAGACGTGAAATCCAAAAACATTTTAGTCAAACGCAACGGCACGTGTTGTATTGCTGATTTAGGACTAGCTGTGATGCATTCTCAACGGACCAATCAGATTAACTTGGGTTCCAATACGAAAGTCGGAACGAAACGTTACATGGCCCCGGAGGTTCTCGACGAGACTTTGAACGTGGATTCGTTCGATTCTTTCAAATGTGTAGACGTTTATGCATATGGATTGGTTCTGTGGGAGGTCGCTAGGAGGTGCATGACCAGTGGCGGTATCGCTGAGGAATATAAGCCGCCGTTTTATGACGTTGTTTCGAACGATCCGAGTTTTGAGGATATGCGAAAGGTGGTGGGCGTCGATCAGGCGCGACCGAGTCTTCCGAACAGATGGTCATGTGACCCGGTAAGTACCTTGTGTGCATTAGAATTCTAGAAATGGGGGAAGCTTTGGAGTGATGGTTTATTAATATAGGGTACCAGACTCATAACGCAAAGGTCGTTGGTTCGCCTGCTGGAAGAACCACAACTTGATAGAGTGTCCTTGAGCAAGACACTTAACTCTGCAGTTGCTTCTCATTTCGAAAGGACCCGAAGCAGCTTCTTGAGGTTCCCTGAGTTTCAGGAGAGATTTAAAGGTTGAATGAGATTAGAAGGTATATTCAAACGTCTGTTTTTCTTCTTCATTAATCTCAACTTCACTTCTTTCAGACTCTGACCCAGATGGGTAAGCTTATGAGGGAGTGTTGGTATCAGAACTCCATGGCACGTCTCACGATGCTGCGCGTCAAGAAGACGCTCGCGAAGATGGAAGAAAAGCTAGAGAAGATAGAGAACAAAGGAAAAGGTGAGAAAATGGGTGATTGGGCAAGTTACTTTACTATTGAATGTTGACTGAATGAGACGTAACACTACACTGCTTCTCCCCGGTGACTACTGCCTATGCTAGGGCAAGCGGAAGACCAATGCAAGTGAGAGACAAGAGCAACTTGAACAGGATTCCTTTCTGGCCGAGGAAGGGGTGGCTTTGACAATGAGATGTGCCAAATTGTAGTGGCATCCAATAAAATGCTCAGAAATACACGTAGCTCATGCAGAACAATTAGATTTACAACTACTTGTAGAGTTAAGTATTTTCTCACTCTAACATTCTTCATCTTTGCTTCATCTTTCAGAAATTACACTGGTATGATGGAAAAAAGTGGTGCCACCTGTTAAAATTTCTACAAAACACTTACACTGATAAGACTTTATCGTCTGATTCTGTGGTGATTGTCTGGAGCTAGCAGACGATTCTCCTCACTTGAAATGTCTGGCTGATGGCTGTGGTGACAGAGGAGCTAGGAGCTCTCTCGGATTGAAACGGACATGCTACCATTATCCAGACACTGTTTAAAGTGTCCTTAATAGAGAGGTGTCCGCTAAGGGAGGTTTCACTGTACTTTGAACATTTCTAGCCTGAGTCTGTGTAACTGTATCAGTTCGGACGTCTCCCCTTGTAGCTAAAAAAAATGGATCACTTTTTGAAACGTGCCTGTAATTACAATAACTTTTTATAACAGATGAGTTTCTAAATGCTTAAAGCATTGCCATGGAAACAAGACGTTGTTGTTATATTTGTTGCCATGGAAACGATATCATTCAATCATTTCACTTCATCATTGGAAAAATATGCATACATGTATAATATAGCCCTTTTTCTCAGGCACTATGAATTTTTCTGTCCCTATTTCCTTTGACATAGGGCTGTATTAAATTTGATAATTGGTATCATTTTATAGTATCGGTAATTTATTTCTGGTTATTGTAAAAGGAACTCTTTGATTTGGGGGTTGTTATGTTATTTTATTTCATTGCAGTCATGATATTGTGATCACCATATAAAGTGATCAGATATTTTGGATCAGGTTGGGGAAATATTTGAAAAAGTTTAAAAGGTCACCATACATGTATAATTGGACGTAAATTTGGCACTTTGCCATGCCATATTTTGCTTTACTCAAAATTCACGAAATCATAATTAGCAGATTTTTGAACAAAAACTTAGGCCTACTTTAATTTTGTTATATTTTTTCAACGATGAATATTGTGTTTAATTTTTTTCACTCAACCTTTATTGTACATTGCAGAAATAATTATGAATGGTTGAGAGGGGTTGGCACCTTTAATTTTTACCTCAGTTTTATTTGCCTGTAATTTTCGCATTGACTATGTCTGTATCATTTGTACAAATTTATGACTATTTTTTGATTCGGCGCTTGTATTATAGTTTAGTATTATTAAGCCTCGTGTTGTTATGCCCCTGATCTTGTTCAACTTTTAATAAACTCCTTTGGGGTGTTTGAATCAACACCATGTGGTTTAAACTTTTGATCACAGCGTAAATTGATGATTAATTTCCCAGTATGAATGAATGTTCATGTTTATGAGTCTTTTACAATCTTATGTTGCACAAACTTATTTTCATCTTTTGGGTCCATTGTTTCGATGACTAGATCGATTGTTGCACAATGATGATGATATATATTAAGTATCACATTTTACTCTGAAAATATTCTGTGACAAGGTGCTGTTTAATTTCTATGCTCGGGCATGAGGAAATTTTTGTGTCGAAAAATTATGGAAAGCAACATTTTGCTGTCGTCATTGCATAAAATTTTAATGCTTTGTTATTTCATACTCAAAACCAGTATTTCGTCTTTTAAAAACCATTTTTGTAGCGATACTGATTTTATATACGTCAGATCACACCATATTGTACAAAGGTGCCATTTAATAGTTGGTCGGGGGCAGATGGTTGGAATTCCCGCTTGCATGTAGGGAGTTTCTTCAAAAAATACATGTCACTTTGAAAGAAGTGCATTGGGTGGGGGTGAAAAACTTCTGTGTCATTCGGCTGTTGCCTGTACATTTTGCTGTGTATAAAGCGCCTAAATGAGCCGGCACACTTAAAAAAACCAGGTGATTACTTGTCTACCACTTTGCGAGTTGTAGCTCTGAAAGTATGGCCTTGTTGTTATCAAATCTGAACACAAAATTCAGTTTATACAATGTAAGACTGTCTCTAAGGTGAATATACGGTCATAAGGTCAACATTGTGCTATTAATTCTTCATTATTTTTCTGCGACGAGGCCATTCTGTCTAGTTCTCCTCGTTGAGTCTTGTCTTCATATTTCAACTTTTGCTAAAAGTGAGGGCCACGAACATTAAAGGTAGTTGAAATAATGTAGGAGCAAGCTCGGGAACATTTGGGGGTGATCAGGTAACGGTGTCACAAACTGGAGCAAACCAGCCAAAAGTCGTTGTCTATGTTTGGCTGTGTTTATACTTGATTTCCTGATCAGTATTTCAATCCAGACTAATAGTACACAGTACAGGCGTAGATCGGGGGGGGGGGGGGCAATCTTGGGCTAGCTCACACTAACTTCAAAAAAATCTTTTAAATGACAATAAAATCTTTGAATTTGGCCTTGAAATTGTGAAGTGAGGGCTGGGTGCGCCCTCTATCTCAGAGTGAGAGAGGTCAGTTCCACCCCTGTAGTACCAGCTGAGCTAGTGTACTAATGAGCTAGGGTCGCATCGATCATTTCGTCAATTCCAGTCATTCTGTATGATATTGATAGGACTCGTAGAGGTGCGAAGCCTATGATGTGTCTTTTGCTTTATTCAAGTTGATATTGTCAGTGAATCTATAATGCAGTAGTCGAGGTAAACCCTGTACCCCCTCCCCCAATTAGGCGATCCGCACACTAAGTCAACTTTTTTCCCTTTCTATTGAAATGATGAAGGGGTCAATGGTATTTGAAACCACCTACTTCTCAAATGAAACAGAAATTCGACAGGTAGGGAGAAAAAAACAGCCCAGAATTTGCTCCTCATTTGACACTAAGTTAGTAGGTTTGGGGAGGGGGTACCAGGTTCAAATTGACCACTGCATAAAGCTTGTGCTCCAGTTTCACAGACTTCTGTGTTGGGTGGTAAAATATTACCAATGTCATCTCTACAGGCTGGCCCAGAATTCTTTTCCTTTGGACAATAAAATTCTATTGGGTATCCATTGTATGAGGGAAAATAATTCTGGGACACCCTGTAGGTATCCCAAAAGACATGTCATGGGTCTATTTTATGTGTAAAATATCTTTGTATTTTGTAGCCTATTTTCAGCACTTTTTGTACATGTTATGCTTCAGCATTGTAAATATCAGTCAATTATTAGTAAAAAAACTGTGTTGTTGTCTTCTTTTAGTATTGTTTGGTGAAAACTGTACTGGAACCAGTACGGTTTGCCTGAGGAAACTCTTGAGACTCTCTCCTTTCAAGGGATGTGACCCTGTATTAAACTACTACCTGCAACCTTGCCTCCATAAGGTCTCCAACAATCCCGATGGCCCTCGCATCGCGTTGGACTTCTACCTACCGACAGAGAGTGAATTCTCTCCTTTAACTACTGCCTGCAACCTTGCATCTGTCTGGTCTCCAACAATGCCAATGGTCCTCATGACGTGCTGGGCCACTTCGATGAATCGACAGAGAGTGAATTCTCTCCTTTAAAGAGATGCGTACCTGTTAACTACCGCCTGCAACCTTGCATCCATAAGGTCTCCAACAATCCCGATGGCCCTCGCATCGCGTTGGACTTCTACCTACCGACAGAGAGTGAATTCTCTCATTTAAAGGGATGTGTCTCTATTAACTACTGCCTGCAACCTTGTATCTGTCAGGTCTCCAACAATGCCAATGGCCCTTATAACGTGCTGGACCACTTCGATGATTTCACAGAGAGTGAATTCTCTCCTTTAAAGGGATGTGTCTCTGTTAACTCCTGCCTGCAACCTTGTATCTGTCAGGTCTCCAACAATGCCAATGGCCCTCATAACGTGCTAGACCACTTCGATGAATAGACAGATAGTGAATTCTCTCATTTAAAGGGATGTGTCTCTATTAACTACTGCCTGCAACCTTGTATCTGCCAGGTCTCCAACAATGCCAATGGCCCTTATAACGTGCTGGACCACTTCGATGATTTCACAGAGAGTGAATTCTCTCCATTAAAGGGATGTGTCTCTGTTGAACTACTGCCTGCAACCTTGTATCTGTCAGGTCTCCAACAATGCCAATGGCCCTTATAACGTGCTGGACCACTTCGATGATTTCACAGAGAGTGAAATCTCTCATTTAAAGGGATGTGTCTCTATTAACTACTGCCTGCAACCTTGTATCTGTCAGGTCTCCAACAATGCCAATGGCCCTCATAACGTGCTGGACCACTTCGATGATTTCACAGAGAGTGAATTCTCTCATTTAAAGGGATGTGTTCTTATTAACTACTGCCTGCAACCTTGTTTCTGTCAGGTCTCCAACAATGCCAATGGCCCTCATAACGTGCTAGACCACTTCGATGATTTCACAGAGAGTGAATTCTCTCCTTTAAAGGGATGTGTCTCTGTTAACTACTGCCTGCAACCTTGTATCTGTCAGGTCTCCAACAATGCCAATGGCCCTTATAACGTGCTAGACCACTTCGATGATTTCACAGAGAGTGAATTCTCTCCTTTAAAGGGATGTGATCCTGTAAACTACTACCTGCAACCTTGCATCCATAAGGTCTCCAACAATCCCGATGGCCCTCGCATCGCGTTGGACTTCTACCTACCGACAGAGAGTGAATTCTCTCCTTTAACTACTGCCTGCAACCTTGCATCTGTCTGGTCTCCAACAATGCCAATGGTCCTCATGACGTGCTGGGCCACTTCGATGAATCGACAGAGAGTGAATTCTCTCCTTTAAAGAGATGCGTACCTGTTAACTACCGCCTGCAACCTTGCATCCATAAGGTCTCCAACAATCCCGATGGCCCTCGCATCGCGTTGGACTTCTACCTACCGACAGAGAGTGAATTCTCTCATTTAAAGGGATGTGTCTCTATTAACTACTGCCTGCAACCTTGTATCTGTCAGGTCTCCAACAATGCCAATGGCCCTTATAACGTGCTGGACCACTTCGATGATTTCACAGAGAGTGAATTCTCTCCTTTAAAGGGATGTGTCTCTGTTAACTCCTGCCTGCAACCTTGTATCTGTCAGGTCTCCAACAATGCCAATGGCCCTCATAACGTGCTAGACCACTTCGATGAATAGACAGATAGTGAATTCTCTCATTTAAAGGGATGTGTCTCTATTAACTACTGCCTGCAACCTTGTATCTGCCAGGTCTCCAACAATGCCAATGGCCCTTATAACGTGCTGGACCACTTCGATGATTTCACAGAGAGTGAATTCTCTCCATTAAAGGGATGTGTCTCTGTTGAACTACTGCCTGCAACCTTGTATCTGTCAGGTCTCCAACAATGCCAATGGCCCTTATAACGTGCTGGACCACTTCGATGATTTCACAGAGAGTGAATTCTCTCATTTAAAGGGATGTGTCTCTATTAACTACTGCCTGCAACCTTGTATCTGTCAGGTCTCCAACAATGCCATTGGCCCTCATAACGTGCTGGACCACTTCGATGATTTCACAGAGAGTGAATTCTCTCATTTAAAGGGATGTGTTCTTATTAACTACTGCCTGCAACCTTGTTTCTGTCAGGTCTCCAACAATGCCAATGGCCCTCATAACGTGCTAGACCACTTCGATGATTTCACAGAGAGTGAATTCTCTCCTTTAAAGGGATGTGTCTCTGTTAACTACTGCCTGCAACCTTGTATCTGTCAGGTCTCCAACAATGCCAATGGCCCTTATAACGTGCTAGACCACTTCGATGATTTCACAGAGAGTGAATTCTCTCCTTTAAAGGGATGTGTCTCTGTTAACTACTGCCTGCAACCTTGTATCTGTCAGGTCTCCAACAATGCCAATGGCCCTCATAACGCGCTAGACCACTTCTATGAATAGACAGATAGTGAATTCTCTCATTTAAAGGGATGTGTCTCTGTTAACCACTGCCTGCAACCTTGTATCTGTCAGGTCTCCAACAATGCCAATGGCCCTCATAACGCGCTAGACCACTTCTATGAATAGACAGAGAGTGAATTCTCTCATTTAAAGGGATGTGTCTCTGTTAACTACTGCCTGCTACCTTGTATCTGCCAGGTCTCCAACAATGCCAATGGCCCTCATAACGTGCTGGACCACTTCGATGATTTCACAGAGAGTGAATTCTCTCATTTAAAGGGATGTGTCTCTGTTAACGCCTGCCTGCAACCTTGTATCTGTCAGGTCTCCAACAATGCCAATGGCCCTTATAACGTGTTGGACCACTTCGATGATTTCACAGAGAGTGAATTCTCTCATTTAAAGGGATGTGTCTCTGTTAACTACTGCCTGCAACCTTGCATCTGCCAGGTCTCCAACAATGCCAATGGCCCTCATAACGTGCTGGACCACTTCGATGAATAGACAGAGAGTGAATTCTCTCATTTAAAGGGATGTGTCTCTGTTAACTACTGCCTGCAACCTTGTATCTGTCAGGTCTCCAACAATGCCAATGGCCGTATAACGTGCTGGACCACTTCTATGAATAGACAGAGAGTGAATTCTCTCATTTAAAGGGATGTGTCTCTGTTAACTACTGCCTGCAGCCTTGTATCTGTCAGGTCTCCAACAATGCCAATGGCCCTCATAACGCGCTAGACCACTTCTATGAATAGACAGATAGTGAATTCTCTCATTTAAAGGGATGTGTCTCTGTTAACCACTGCCTGCAACCCTGTATCTGTCAGGTCTCCAACAATGCCAATGGCCCTCATAACGCGCTAGACCACTTCTATGAATAGACCGAGAGTGAATTCTTTCATTTAAAGGGATGTGTCTCTGTTAACTACTGCCTGCTACCTTGTATCTGCCAGGTCTCCAACAATGCCAATGGCCCTCATAACGTGCTGGACCACTTCGATGATTTCACAGAGAGTGAATTCTCTCATTTAAAGGGATGTGTTTCTGTTAACGCCTGCCTGCAACCTTGTATCTGTCAGGTCTCCAACAATGCCAATGGCCGTATAACGTGCTGGACCACTTCGATGAATAGACAGAGAGTGAATTCTCTCATTTAAAGGGATATGTCTCTATTAACTACTGCCTGCAACCTTGTATCTGTCAGGTCTCCAACAATGCCAATGGCCCTCATAACGTGCTGGACCACTTCGATGAATAGACAGAGAGTGAATTCTCTCATTTAAAGGGATGTGTTCTTATTAACTACTGCCTGCAACCTTGTTTCTGTCAGGTCTCCAACAATGCCAATGGCCCTCATAACGTGCTAGACCACTTCGATGATTTCACAGAGAGTGAATTCTCTCCTTTAAAGGGATGTGTCTCTGTTAACTACTTCCTGCAACCTTGTATCTGTCAGGTCTCCAACAATGCCAATGGCCCTCATAACGCGCTAGACCACTTCTATGAATAGACAGATAGTGCATTCTCTCCTTTAAAGGGACGTGTCTCTGTTAATTATACTGCCTGCAACCTTGTATCTGTCAGGTCTCCAACAATACCAATGGTCTTCATGACGTGCTGGACCATTTCTAAGAATCGACAGACAGTGAATTCTCTCCTTTAAAGGGATGTGTCCCCATTAACTACTGCCTGCAACCTTGCATATGTCAGGTCTTCAGCAATGGTGTGGATAGCCCTCATCACAGACAGACCTTGAATGGGGGCAGAGCAAGTAGATGAAGTCAGTACTGCCATCTTAAAAGGCAATATCGAACCAATCTGCTCCTGGGAACGTCCTGAATCGGCAGTCAGTAGAGTAGCAGCATGCACTATAGTTCTACTGGGCAGTTGAGGAGTAAGCTGGCTGCCGATGTAACAGGATTTTGGCAATTTGGGTCCAGTTCTCAAGTATTTTGAAGAGACTTACTGGAACTTCAACAGTTAAAGTAGTGAGTTGTGAAACTGTCATCACAATTACCAAGAGGACAATTAGAGACAGTCTCCACTTCACTTGTCTGGAGTTTTACCTGAATCCTTGCCAAATTGGGTCCTCATTTCAACTGGGTGAAATTCTGGCAATTGCATCTGTGTCAAAAACGGTTTGACGGAATTTCCAACGACATACTGAGGTTGAACACCCATTGAAATTAATTTATCAAAGAAATATTTCAAGACTTATATCGAAATTATCTACAGAAACTTTTATTATAACATAATTTTTTGTCTAGGAATTCACACTCGAATGCACATCTACACAAGTGGCTGAATAATAGTTTCAATGGAGAAAGTCTTAACCACTCTCTTCTCAAATTAAGCAGTAGGTCAACGCTACCAGAAAGGCACCCTTCTTTCATACAATTCAAACTTATGAAGATGACAATATGCTTGAGTGCTGACAATATAACACCACATAGCTTTTTATACTTTATCAAGGTACAAGCAGCAGCCCCAAAAAATCATCTATGCAATCCATACAGTCATATTAGTATCAAGTTTCTCAACTCGCCATCTGAGTGGAATACAGTTCACTGGCATGAAATTTCGCAAATCAAGACACATCTATGGTCCTAACGCCTCTTATTGGGGTAAACTGAGGAGTGTTTGCTGCCCGGGAGGAAGGTACACAATATTCCGTGATTTTGATAGTTGGTATGCGATATCTTCTGCGGCTTCTATTTTCCTTAACGAGATGAGACCATCGCCCGAATCTTGGAACGCTCTGGATAAAAGTTCAGCTCCGACTGAGTCTCCTTCGGCGGCTATGACGGCTGCTTTCTTTTGTTGTTCGGCCTGGAGAGAGGATGGGATACATTCGCACAGATTAAAATCTTGGAGTTTTAACATGCGGCAAACCCTGGCTCAAAATTTCATCCAAAAGGTGAGATGACACGACACAGACAACCACTCAGGCAGTGCCCTCTGCAACTTGTTAAAGCATTTCACTTGGCACAGCCATTGAAATCTTGGAGGAAATCAAAATTTCCGTTATTCCTGGCCTCATATTTGTATCAAGTTTCTCAACTCGCCATCTGAGTGGAATACAGTTCGCTGGTATGAAAGTTCGCTGGCATGAAATTTCGTAAATCAAGACACATTTATAGTCCTAACGCCTCCTATTGGGGTAAACTGAGGAGTGTTTGCTGCCCTGGAGGAAGGTACGACATACTTAGAATTCGGTGGTAATATTCTACTTCAAATAACCTCCAGCAGTTTCTAGAACAGCGTCTTGAATCTTTCAACTTACTCTTTCCACAAGATATCTGGCCCGCTCAGCCTCCTGTTGAGCGACTTGTTTCATCTCAACGGCCTGTGTAAACTCACGACCAAAAGTTAAATGGGTCTGAAAAAGACATAAGAGATTTGTAACATCAGCTGCCTCTTGTTTTTGCAATTGAAATCTCAATGCAAACAACAATTTTCACACCTCATTTTGCTATTGAGACAACTGACAACAAATCTTTTAAAGATTACTTTTAGGAAATTCTATTGAAAGCTTAGTGAAAAACATTTTCATTTCTGCTGTCAATTTATGCTGTTTGCAGGAATGGGAAAAAATGGAAATCGTCCAAAAAAATCGGAAATGTCTCATTCAGTGTCTCTACCTACCAATGAAATATCATCACAGAGAATCCCGAAGGAATGTGCTCGATCTCGCAACTCCTCGCTGACACGCTGGGACACGACCTCTCTCTGGGTGATCAGTTCGCTTGCATCAAACTGGGCCTGGAATTATACAAAAATAGCTTGATGGATGACGATTTTGTCACGAGCTGACCTGAGTAAATGAAGGCTATGAAATTCTGAATGCAGAAGAAGGACTTAGTCAGACAAGGGCACACCTGTGTATGTATTATGCATTTAAAGCAAGAGAGGAGATTGGTATCGATACCTCAGGCATGTAGGGGTATTAATGAAAGAGAATGTGCATTCTCATCCTTAACAACTTACCACAATGGCCTTTAATACTTCTTGTGTAATAGAGGGTAGTACTCTCTCATCGTAATCAATGCCAAGATTTGAAAAGATCTTGGGGAGCTGGTCAACTTGTGGTCTGAATAGAATACGTAGGGTGATGTTCACGTTCTGTAAATCTGAAATATAGAAATATACAATGATTGAAAGGCAATCGAGGAAACGGGAGGGGGCAGACTTGCACTGAGACATCTCAATGTGGGGATGGGAAGGATGTTGGTAATGGAAGGTTTCTTTTGGCGGTGCATTTCTCATTTTGAAATCTCTTTGAATGAAAAGCAAGATGCCATTCAGAGCCAAAACAGAGCTAAATATAAGGCACAACTAACAAAACAACACAGAGTATGCAACCACACAGGCTTTTGTTTGCTGCTGGTTTCTTGTAGCTCTGAACAGCTCTTGGAGTCTTTCGGACTAGAACGACAAGTACAAAGTTATGTTTACCTTTGCTTCCTGTCACAACGGGCACATTCCTTGGACGACTCCTACAATCGTAGATAACAGGCTTCTGTACCCAAGGGATGAAGAAGTGGGTTCCCTCGCCAATCACAAACTCACGAACGCCACGGAATCTGTCAAAAATGACAGCTCTGTGACCACCATCCACTGCAAAAGAATGGGAAAAGTTACAAGCCTGCAGACGTCCTTTAGTGAAGCCTTTACGGATCCAAGGACAGTCAGGAGGGCGATCGCGATGAGGACATTGGTAACGATGTCCACCCTTATTTGTCTCCTGGACCTTAGCCGCCCCCGTCGGTGGCTGGCCTGTCATGGCAAGTGGTGGTGGTGCACTGTGCTGCGGCACTCCTTCACGGCATCAGGTCATCATGCGCTATGCGTGGCCGGCCCTCGGCCTCCTATGCTATTCTTATTAATCTTGCCGTTGACAACAGACTCATTTACTGCTGAAGTGAAAGAAGGAAGGGCTTCTACTCTATAAAAGGCACCAGTTTCCGAGTTGAAATCTTACCATTAAATAGAGCTGAGTTGACTACACCACCAGCCACAGCAATTCCTAGACCCAATTTCCCAAGATTATTCAGGGCTCTGGCAGCCATTTTGACTCAAATTTGCACTGGCCTTCGAAGGTCAACCGAAATCAAATGGTGTTTACAGCAAATTCTCAGAAAGAATGACAAATATTGTGGTATTGATGCAGTCTTAACTATAATATATTTCTGGCTGAAGGGTAGTTTCGTAAATATTCTGTTTAGAATTCTTGAAAAAGACGATTTTATCGGCTTATGCAATGGGATTTCGCCAAAATTATGCCGGCCGCATGTTACGGAAGTGACGACACATGCGGGATACCGGGAGCATGCGCATTCGGTGTCTGACGAAAAACGTGTGTTGATCGTGCAATATTTTTTCCTTCAATAAAAGCAAGATTTCACCACTTTGATCGTTACACATTTTGACGAAACGTACGTGGTCCTTACCTCTTTCACATCAAGATTTTGTTGGTCAAGTATGATGATTTCCAAGGTTGTTTTTACGTCTAAAACAGTGTTTGAATACCTAATCGTATCGGGAAGTGTACAATTACAATGCTCGATGCTGTAATGCATAGGCCTACAACTCAAAGTGTACAATGCAGCTCGGCTACAATGCACTATGAGTATGAAAAAGAAACTTCTGTGATGAATGGCGTCCAGTACCTGATGCAACGTGACGCTAGCTGTGCATAATCGCAAAATTTACTGAAAAGCAGAAAAAGGGGAATGAGTTTACGATCCCCGTTCACGGCCCAAAGAAGAAGAAGGTCATCGGTTGACTGACGTCAACGAAGCGCCACTCCTGCACTGTTCAATGGATTTATAGTTGAATGCCATCAAACTACGTCATTTCCGATAGGGGATTGTTAATTTTAACCAAAAAAGGTGTTACTACTTACGCCATGCCCAACGGCAATGGCAGCTATGTCTACGATATGAGCCGAGGCTATAGGGTTCTGCCTACGACTATGTCATGAAGTGTATACGGTATATTGTGGCAGGGGGCTGGTTCTTAACCACCCGTACTCTCCTCTTCTAAACAATTACTAGGTCTGATATCAAAACTGCTGAGGTGACACTGGATCGGTCTTCACATTATCTCTAATTGCTCTTCTAAAATTCAGGTATTGTATGCTAGGAGCATTGTTCATTCCAGTCATTCGCTATGTCGTCGGAAAATGGTGAGAAGACAGCTGAGATCTCCACTCTGGAGCAGAGAATCATTCGTCAAGTAGAGGTGAGAAAATAAAGTCATTAATTTCATGTTAGGACTAGGAGGAAATTTTACATTCTGCTGATGGATTTTTAGTATATGGTATAATGCGTTTTAACAACAAGTGCAATTTCTTTTAAAAACCTTTGCTTATTTGGCGCCCTCTTACACCTTAGAACAGTGTAATAACCACGCAGTTGAAAGGTCATGTTGTAAAAACTAAACTTATGAAATAATTGTCCCCTTTTTTTCCAGTATTATTTTGGTGATGCCAACCTCACCAGGGATCGATTCCTTCAGTCAGAAATCAAGGAAAACGAGGGAGGATGTATCCTTTTGCAAAACACCAGGGATGGACAGGGGTACTTTCTGTCCATTTGTTTGATTATAATATTTTCACCCCCACTGAAAGGGCCAGACACAATTGGCGTATAACACCCTCTTTACTACCAAACTCCTATCTCTTACACCAGGTGCCTGGCGAGAAGGCAGTTTGTACCCTATATTCAAATAGCTGACAGCTAACCTGCTGGCCACATCAGGCTACCCTCGGGCCACACAGGTGGACCATCGAAACTACAGGTGGACCATCGAAATTGGTTTATCGGTTTATTGCAGGCCAAGCTGGCTTCAACGAGATGTTTGCATGTTCTCTGCTCAAATTGTAAATAACGTGAATGTTCTTCATAAGAACAATGATCACTGTTCATTACATAAAGAGCTGCAGATGAAAAAGTGTTGTCCTTGGAAAGCTGTCTATGTCAGAATTGTCAAATTTAGTTTAATTGAGGGTGATTGTAATAACTTCACTGATATCAGTATTTTGTCTGACGTGTTCCTTAACTAAATGGTCAGGGGTTACCATGGAGACGATGCTTAAATTCAACAGGCTGTCATCCTTATCAGAGGATATCAAAATGATCGTAGAGGCTCTGAAGAAATCCACCGCAGGACTTATGGAGGTAGGTGTGGGGTTAGGAATCATAGCTCCTGTTCACTTGTGACACGCCACACACATAATCAACCTCTCTTTGACTTATTCGGTGTTCCCATTCATGTTTGTACCAGGGAACATGCAATGAAGACAATGGTAACATCACCACAAGGGAACACTGCCTAAACACACCTTCCCACTTTGAAAGTTTCACATTAAAGGGAACTGAAACCGCCAAGCCAGTTCGTATGACCTCGTTTTCATTTCCCGCGTATCGGGTGATCAGAACGAGGCATGAATGAAACATGGCGCCTAGCTGTCAATTATTGAGTGACGTCACTACTATGGAATTTACTACGAAAAAACATGAATGAAAGATCACATGACTCACGTGATTCTCACATGATTCTCAATAATAACAAATTGAACTGCGCATGCTCGGGCACTGGGGGCGTAGCTACAAATCTGAACTCGAATAGGAAGTTGGAAGTTTGACTTTCTCGGGCGGTGAAAGTCGAAAAGTTGAATAAATCGCTCGGCGGTTCCAGTTCCCTTTAAGCTTGCAATTGCATCCAATGGACGTCAAGTTTCAACTACACATAGGTAGCACTATATGTACAAGTGATCTTGCACACCATGCCCAACACCTTGTCGACATTACTTTCTTCAGATCCACGAAGATGGAACTAAGATCCGTCGCAGTCCTGATAAACCGCTCCCGTCAAACACACTTGAGAGGCGCGAAGATGTCAAGGATAGATCGGCGTATGTTGTAAGTATCAGAAGTGCTGGGTGTCTTTCTTCTTTTTCAGTGTCTGATTGGTTGGTGGGGTGAAAAAAGAAGAAGGGAAATACTTGGGGACATTGTAATCTCTCTGTCCTGATTCAGAAAGCTCTGCTCTTGTGGGAGATATTGCAAAAACCTTATTGAGCTGTCACTGATAGATTTTTTCCTGGGGGTTAGAACAGGGGTGTTTCGATGTGACACTTGGGCTCTGAAAGTGTTAATGGCCGGCCAACTGTTACCCTTAATGTTTTCATTTTCAGAAAGGTTTCCCAACTACGCTGACAATGAACGAGATCCTTGATTGGTTCGACGAGTACGGGCCGCCAGATAATGTCCAGATGAGACGGGACGCAGCGAGAGAATTCAAGGTAAGTCTTCATCTGGCCACAGTCTCCAGCTGAGAGTAGTCACTACCTGAGTGGACACCTCTATTAAGGATATAACCTTTCGTGCCAAATTGGTCTTTTCCATTGAATTTGACCTCTGTAATCAGGCCACCTCTCATTTAAGGACAGCTTTTTTCTCTGTATAAAAGTTAGTTCTAATGAAAGGGCCAGCCGGCTTTGGCTTATGAGACACTCTTCGAAACTCCAAAATCTAATGCTAGGCGCCAGGCAAGAAGGCATTTTGTACCCAATATTTCGAATATACTCGTACCTTGGCAATGGTGACGAAAACTCGTACCTTGGCAATGGAGCAGAAACCAGCTTTGGAGTATATTCTTAGCTCGGCAGCAAACGTGTAAAGTAATTCGCCTCTGCTCTTCTTTAAAGGGTTCTGTGTTTGTATTGTTCAAAACCAAAGAAGACTTGGGGAAGTTCCTGGCGGTGGACAGCAAATATGAAGAGACAGAGCTGATCAAAATGTTAAAGTGAGTACCAGGTATATGCAGCGCTTGAGTTTGAGCTGCCCTAAGGGTTTTGAAAATATAGACCAATGTAATAAACTGGTTGGGGCGTCATAGCCCAGTGGTTAACACTGCGGTCTATCATACGATAGGGCTGGCTTCGATCTATGGGGGAACTCAGTTTTTCTTGATGAAACGGCTTGGCTTTTTAAGTAGCAAAAATTCCTGTCACTTCAATGAGTAAATATTTCAGTGTCAATTGCATGAGATTAAACTGTGGTTCTTTGTACCTTGGTGTCCACACCAGGGCAGGTAAAAACACAAGTTTAGCAATGTCAACTTTTGAATTCATGTCGTTTGTCTTCTCTCCTTTTTCAGGGATGATTATTTTAAGAAGAAAGCCGATGAAAAGAAAATCAGACGTGACAAAAACGTACTTGAAGAAGAGGAGTAGGTTGATTTATTAAATAAACCCGTACCAGCTCTGTAAACAGTGAAATTTGCTATAGTTTTGTTATACACTGTTCCATCGAAAAAACTTAAACCTTCAAAATGTTTTATCTCAAATGCAATAGCCTTTAAATATCGGCCTCAAATATGATATTTAGTCTCTCGCCAATTGAAAATTAAGAACGGCACCGTCCACTAGGATGCAATAAGTGAAAGTTGTGTTGTCAATGCTTGCTTTACAATGTTTTGCGTCGTCAGGCTGCCTTGGTAGAGATGTAGTGCTTGAATTCAGTCCGTAGTAGGCCACGTATCTCTAGGTCTCAATGTATGCATCAGTTAAATACCACCATGTGGGGGAACTATCGAGTGAGATGGAATTCAGAAATATGAAAAGAGTCACAACCTGGATTTGGCACAGAAGAATTTCGTTTCTCAAGGTTGATATCAAACACAAGTAATTTGTGTCCTTTTCAGAAAATCCCAACAGAAGATTGAGGAGGAACGGCAGCGTGTTCTTGATGGTATGGTCAAGGGTGCTATCCTCCATGTCAAGGGCCTTGGAGAAAACAATAATATCTACCCGAAGGAGATCAGGGAATTCTTTACCACAGGTGCCGAGGTTGCGTGGGTCGAATTCGAGAAAGGTGATGATGAGGTGGGTACATGTACATAAGCAATGCTGTGGTTGAGAGCATTCTAATTTTTGGAGGATTTCCCGCCTAAGAGGGCTTATTTTGGCAGTATAAATGACAACTTTCTGTAGAACTTTAAATTTTCTTTAAAATCTGAAGAAAAGGAACTATTCTAGAGGCATATTTTGCAAGTTAGAGGTCAGTGTGTTCGACGCATTATCCAAACATTGTGAGTTTGATACAAGACACCAAACTATACATATGACTTGACTTTGTTGGCCTGTCCAATAATGTGAACCGAATTTTTGTGTTTTTTATTGTTGCAGACTTCTCGAATAATATTAGTTAGAGCTTTGCACTGTAACCACTATGCCACTAGTCTCTCATACTGAAAGTTCTAAAATGGCCCCCAGTGTCACAAATAATGATGTTAACCTCTTGAATCCCAAAACTTTAAAATCCCGGGATCCCAGGGTGGTCACGTGGTTGCGAAATTGGATCCGACTTTCACGATGTATAGCGCCCGCATACAACCGCCAAAGTCTGGTACCGAGGTTAAGATGAACATTATCAAAAGAATTTTATTCTTTCAGGCGTGGATTCGATTAGGTGAGGAGGGCGGGGCCCAGAAGGCCTGGGATGCGGCAAAGAACAGCGAGGGAAAGGTCATCTTCAAGGAGAAAGAACTGACTCACGAACTAGTAGAAGGTGAGAGGGAGTTGTATAAAAAGAACTTAACCATGTGATCTCATGATCACCAGGGCCCCTTAGTTCAAGACATGTTTCGTGGTTAAGTCCAAGGGCTAAACTGAGGGAGATAACGCCCAGTTAGGTTAATGCCAGCGAGAGTTACATAATTTCTTTTGAACAAACGGGCCCAGCAGGCAGCTCCCTTTCTTGAAATGTACCAGAGGCCTTTCTCTGCATTCGATGCCGGCGACCGTTATATGTCACTGGTTGCATAGCAGTGACAATGGTGTTGCAGGGAAAATTTATCCAGCGATCTACTCGGCTTGTTCTTCAGTTGTGTTCTCTCTGGCCATATCAAATGTCATTGGGACCTAATCCCAATCTTTGAGCACAATCATACTATTTCTCAACAGCCTACACTAAGTGCTGTGTAAGTTGCCTGCAGCTAGTACACTGGCTGTGTTAGTACACTGGTTGTGTGCACATCGGCGTGAAGGTTTCGTGCATGTTACGTGTAACACAAGATAGACCCCATGGGGACCTTGCCTGTTCCTGTTCTTTATTGGTATGTCGTTATTTTTAAGAGAACTGTTCATTTATTGCAGGCGAAGCGGAATTTATTTATTGGAAGAACCGATTCCAGGCACGGGAGGATCAAAAGAAGTCTCGCCTTGGACGAGGTTTTCAGCGTGGCCGGGGACGAGGTCGAGGAGGAGGTCGAGGAGGGCGATGGGGACGATGGGTAAGAAAGAAGCTTTGAATTTCCATTATTGTCAAACAAAATGGATCCTTTTTTGTTGGCTTATCGGAGGAGAAACCTCGTTGTGTGCCACGTCTATTTCAAATGCCTGAAGTAGAAGGTGTGGCTGCCAAGCAAACATGTTTATTTGTTGATGGAACCTGACCAGAACCAGGTAAATCTATGTAAAACTATCCTTTAGCTCGAGCTAATCCATGAGGCTGAATAGTGTGAAAAGCCAGTTGAATGAGATAACTTGAATATAACCTCTCATAAACTGTTGATGCCATGTTTGTACAATGCTTAATGACTCATGTGCTGCCATCTATGTTCCAGGGTGGCAGACGCGGTGGCAGACGTAACCGAGATGACGATAGCGATGGTGGTTCGGGCGATGACGAACCGTCGTCAAAGAAAGTGAAGACTGAAGATGGCGCTGGCGATGGCCCTGCCGTCAAATCGGAAAAAGACAATGGTGTCAAAGCTGAGGCTGTTGAGAAAGCGTGAACAATGATGTGATGTTACAGAGGGGCTAAAGGCAGGGGCTAGGGGTCTAAGAGGTGGTCTCTGGGTGACTAATAAGCAAAGTCTAGGGAAATGAGTCTAGCTTGACGTGGTGATGAAAATATTCAGGTTTCGCAGGAGTGTGATCATGGACTTTGAGATAGAAGAGACATCCTTTAGTGATTTTATGTAACTTTAAGTCCTGGCCTGCCTGGTTCCTGCCAAAAGTCTCCCTCAGTGAGTTGGACACTGGTATTGATGCGCCTGCTAGCAGAGCAAGGGCAGGCAGTGTCAATAGTTCTTAAGCTATCTATAGGGTGCTCAAGAAAGCAAGATCGGGGATGTGGATGTTTGACAGTTTGAGATATTTTGGGTTTTCTTTTGATTATAGGAGCAAGTGAAATTTTGAAAGGGGGACCCATGAGGTCACATTTGAAGACTTATTCTAAAGCTACTTAGGCTGTCAAGATAGCAAGAACAGGGAAGTTTAGGGACTGTTCCTATTTTGGGGGCTCTTCAATTCAAATTTTAAGAGGGAATCCACGAGATCACATGACTGTACTGCTAAGCTGACTAACATGCAGGCTGTTTAGAAAGCACGAGTTGGTCTGTGGAAATATGAGAGGAATTGAACTCTTCTGGGCTAATTATTGTGGAGATAGGATTTGGGGGTTGTTGAATTAATGTCTCAAAAAATAATCCACAAGGTTACGTTACGTTGGAAGACTGAAAATGCCTTTGCACCATGCGTTTTATGGTTGCATCAAAGGTTAGAGGTTAAGGTCACTGACACCTTGTTTCTTTTGTTCGTCTGCACAATAAATCATGTTTTTGAAATCATCTTACGATTGATGAAAATGACCTGGTAGAATTTTTGGTCAGAATTGCTTCATGAAACGGCACAACTGGAGAATGTCCAAGTGGGTCGGTCAATTGAGAGAAGTGACTAAATGTTCAAAATTGTTGAGATGAATTTTAATGTTTTTATTATCAATGTTATATATTGGATGGGGGAGATCCTCAAGTCTAGGGATTTTTTCAGATTCAAGGAGAATAGAAAATAACTCCTATTAACACCATAACCTTCTTTCTTTTAAAATTGAAAACATCAAAAACACATTCCATTTTGAAGAAAAAAATCTCATTTGTTAATTGTTCCAACCATGCTCCTTGAAAAGGAATGTTCATTGGGGAATCCGTAGAGTGAATCTTTGTTTTAAAATGCAAGATTTTCAACCACATCTTGTGTTCAGAAATTTTCTGTTGAGCTGACCCTGGGGTGTTACAAATTCTTGGTTTGAAAACCTAAAGGCACAGATCTCAGTACACAGCAATGCTCCATGCAGTGATGTGCAAAGCCATTTGTTGTATAAAGCTGACGGTATAAATTGTCCATGTAACGTTGACTTAATTATGGTATCGTAGTCCAATAAATGAATAAGAATTTTATTGAATACGAAGTTCTGTCCTCCCGAATCGAAAATGGTCCTGTCACAACCTGTCCTCAATTGAGAGTGGTCTATCCACAATCACAACTCAAACTGTCCCTGTCATTGAGCAGTGTATGATCCACGAATGTGAATTGATCTGTCATCCCCAATCGAAAATAATGGTCCTGTCACAACCTGTCCTCAATCGATTGAGAGTGATCTTCCCACAATTACAACTCGAACTGTCCCTGTCCTTGAACAGCCCATTATCCAGCAATATGAATCGATCTGCCCTGCCTATCGGAAATGGTCCTGGCACAACCTGTCCTCAATTGAGAGTGGTCTTCCCACAATTACAACTTGAACTGTCCCTGTCCTTGAACAGCCCGTTATCCAGCAATATGAATTGATCTGTCATCCCCTATCGAAAATGGTCCTGGCACAACCTGTCCTCAATTGAGAGTGGTCACAATCACAAACCGAACTACCCCTGTCATTGAACAGCCTGTGATCCACCAATGTGAATTGATCTGTCCTCGATGAATCAAATATAGTCCTTACACAACCTGTCCTCAATTGAGAGTGGTCCTACCACAATCACAACTCTTACTGTCAGCGTCATTGAACAGTATGTGATCCACCAATGTGAATCGAATCGATCTGTCCTCGGTGAATCAAATCTGGTTCTGGCACAACCTGTCCTCAATTGAGAGTGGCCCTCCAACAATCGCAACTGTCAACTGAACAGCTTGTGATCAACCAGTGTGAATCGATCTGTCTTGTCTCAATCAAAACGCTCCTGGCACAACCTGTACTTTTCAGGTTCTGAGTGGTCTCAAGCTTTGCAGGCAACACACCAAGCCAATACAAGAGACAAACCGAATCAAAATGCATTGATGGATCGATCGACAACCAGCTGTACAGGAGACAAAACCTGAACTGTCTCATCCTGTGTGATATCAATGCCACGCAGAAGAAGACATATCAGTAATCTTGCCAGTTTATCAGTGTGAAGCTGTTTTCCATTTGTTGTATCCCGGCACAACCTATATTCATGGAGGGAAACTGGGAGTCATCTCGGCTTATGGACAGTATTTGTGTTATCAATGTGAATCTGTCCTGCCTTGATCAAAAGTGTCCAGGCACAACCTATAATCATGGAGACAATATCTGAGGCGTCCAGGCTATGTGATTGCCTGGGCACAACCTATAATCATGAAGACAAAATCGGAGTCCTCTAGGCTTATGTGCAGTCTTTATTTCATCAATATGAATCAGTCCTGTCTGTACTCATTGAGTGAAGACTTGAGCTGTCTCGGCCAGTGAACAGCTGGCGTGGGAAATGTGAGCTGTCTCTACCTGGGAAGTGCCAGTGATTTATCTGTTTGAATATCTACTTCCTCAATGGTCCTGTCACAACATGTAGTCGTTGAGATCTGAGTCGGCTTTTGGGCATAACACCGGGCCAGAAGAAGAGACAAACTGGTTATCAACATGAATCTATGTGACATTTGCTCCTGTCAAAAGTGGAGAGTACCCAGCCTAGGGGACATGTATAAGCGTGGTGCTAACCAAAGGGCACTGTGTAATCAACATCAAGGTAAACCCGGGTCTCCATTCCTGGCTACTCAATCCATTTTGTCGAAACAGTCCTGGCACAACCTGCATTTTCGCATTAAGACAAACCTGAGCTGTCTTTGCTAACACCCTGTAGGTAATCATTCTGAATATTTCCTCCCTCAATTGCATCTTTGGACAACCTACACGGGCCTGTCTTCAAAGAGCACAGTGAGATCGAACCTCCCGAAGACAGAAGGGTTCTGGTGGTGTCTGAGGTAGATGGGTTGTATGGGTCGAGTTGTCTCAATGGCTAGGTTGGGACTGTCTTCAAGAGCACTTATGTATACAGTGAGATAGAACCTCTACCCAAGGCAGAAGGGTCATTGTGTTGTCTGAGGTACATGGGTTGTATGAGGTACTAGATGAGACAAAATTGAGCTTCTCCAACCAGTGGGTTATCGATGTAAAATATCATGACCTCCCTAAGTCATAAGTGGGCCATGTTAAAAACCCTAGGCGCACAAATTGTAACTGTGATTTATCAATGTGACTCTGCTTTCCCTTAGTCGAAAATGCCCTTGGCGCAACATATACTCACGGAGACAAAATTGAGCTGTCTCAGCCAAGGATTATTTGGGTGATCAATGTGAATCTTTCCATTCTCAAGTGTCCCGTCACAACCTTTATGCATTTAGACAAATGTTAGCTGTCTCAGCCAGTGAACATCCTGTAGGCAATCAAGGTGAATCTGTCCATTCTCAAGTGTCCCGTCACAACCTGTATGCATTGAGACAAATCTGAGCTGTCACACCAAGCGAACATCCCGTGGGTGATCAATTTGAATCTGTCCTTTCTCATGTGTCCCGCCACAACCTGTATGCATTGAGACAAATCTGAGCTGTCTCAGTCAGTGAACATCCTGTGGGTGATCAATGTGGATCTGTCCATTCTCAAGTGTCCAGCC
Organism: Lineus longissimus; assembly: GCF_910592395.1. Classification (NCBI taxonomy): domain Eukaryota; kingdom Metazoa; phylum Nemertea; class Pilidiophora; order Heteronemertea; family Lineidae; genus Lineus; species Lineus longissimus. Next base: position 9,625,254 of record NC_088322.1, read on the forward strand.
ACAACCTGTATGCATTAAGACAAATCTGAGCTGTCTCACCAAGTGAACATCCCGTGGGTGATCAATGTGAATCTCTCCTTTCTCAAGTGTCCAGCCACAACCTGTATGCATTGAGACAAATCTGAGCTGTCTCACCAAGTGAACATCCCGTGGGTGATCAATGTGAATCTGTCCATTCTCAAGTGTCCTGCCACAACCTGTATGCATTGAGACAAATCTGAGCTGTCTCACCAAGTGAACATCCCGTGGGTGATCAATGTGAATCTGTCCATTCTCAAGTGTCCTGCCACAACCTGTATGCATTGAGACAAATCTGAGCTGTCTCACCAAGTGAACATCCCGTGGGTGATCAATGTGAATCTGTCCATTCTCAAGTGTCCCGCCACAACCTGTATGCATTGAGAAAAATCTGAGCTCTCCACGCCAGTGAACCAGCGAGCTGTTGGGTATCGATGGGGATCAGTCCTTCCTCGATCAGTCCTTCCTCGATCAGACATGTCTAACATGAAATCATTGAAATCACCTGTATGCATTGAGATAATCTGAGCTGTCTCAGCCAGTGAACATCCTGTGAGTGATCAATGTGAATCTGTCCTTTCTCAAGTGTCCCGTCACAACCTGTATGCATTGAGGCAAATCTGAGCTGTATCAGCCAGTGAACATCCTGTGAGTGATCAATGTGAATCTGTCCATTCTCAAGTGTCCCGCCACAACCTGTATGCATTGAGGCAAATCTGAGCTGTATCAGCCAGTGAACATCCTGTGGGTGAGCAATATGAATATGTCCATTCTCTAGTGTCCCGCCACAACCTGTATGCATTTAGACAAATCTGAGCTGTCTCAGCCAGTGAACATCCTGTGGGTAATCAATGTGGATCTGTCCATTCTCAAGTGTCCCGCCACAACCTCAACGCATTCAGACAAAACTGAGCTGTCTCAGCCAGTGAACATCCTGTGGGTGATCAATGTGAATCTGTCCTTTCTCAAGTGTCCCGCCACAACCTGTATGCATTGAGACAAATCTGAGCTGTCTCACCAAGTGAACATCCTGTGGGTAATCAATGTGGATCTGTCCATTCTCAAGTGTCCCGCCACAACCTGTATGCATTGAGACAAATCTGAGCTCTCTCCTTCAGTGAACCAGCGAGCTGTGGGGTATCGATGGGGATCAGTCCTTCCTTGATCAAAAATGTCTTGGCACAGGCTGTACTCGTGGAGACAAACCTTTGCTGCCTTGGCTGGTGAACACTAGTTTTGCTTGTGATGATAGAGATTGGGGATTGTTGGTTATTGGTTTGAATCTGATCTCCCTGACATGCAGAGGGACATCATGCACTCATAGAGACAAGTCTTAGCTGTCTCAGCCTGGTTTCATCGATGTGAATCCGTCTTCTCTTAAATTGAAAATGCATTGGCAGAACTTGTATTCATTGAGACACATCCTAGCTCTCCCAACCAATGAAGTAACGAGTTATTTGGTATGGATGAGATTCTGTCCTTCCTTAATTGAAAGTGTCCTGGCACAATCTCTGTACTCTTGGAGACAAATCTGAGCCGTCTTGGCGATTGGACCGCCTGTTGGAAATTGATTTGTATGTGTTTTCCCTGAATCGAAATACTTCATCCTGGTAGCAATGTCCTTCACCTCCTAAGCAGTAGGGGAAACAGGATTAGATGCCAGCAGTCACAAGTGGTGTATAGACACTGGTATAGAAACACTGTTCCCTTGGAGAGGACTACACAGCATGGTAACTACAGAGCTCAATCAGGATCAATTTGCTGGGATGAGAATAAGACAACTTATGATTTGAGAGTATTATCACAACCATTTGCTTCTTTATTTTGTTAGAGCTTGTGAAATGATAGTCACAATATGTACACAGAGATACTGTAGCAGACGGGTTGAACAATGAATAGCAAATTGCAAGAAATTAGATTGGTTTTAACAGAGGGCAAATTACATGATAAGTCACGTCACACCCACCATTTTGATGTGAATCTGTCTTTCCTTTAATTTGGTGTATTGGCACAACCTGTATTGTATCATACTGTACAGTGGCACCTCCCTTAGCGGACACTTCTCTATTAAGGCCAACCTCTCCATAAAGAACACTACTTTTGGTCCCAAATTGGTTGTTTCCATTCAATTTGACCTCGCTTGTCAGTCCCGAGGGTGTCCTTAATAGAGAGGTTCTACTATATTTTCATTGAGACAAGTCTTAGCCATCTCAATCAGTGTACCAGCGAACTCCCCGAGACACTTGAACCTCCCAGAGAATAGGAAAGACGACTTCCAATACATGTATATTGAGTTCATAACAATGAAGTCAGACATCGGGTGATGATAATTAATTGTCTTGGCCAATTAAATCAAGACTTTATACGGTACTGAATCGAATTAACTGCCAAAATGGCGGGCATGACCAGTCGTCTCACTTGCCCTCTGTTGAGATAAAGAAGAACTAATAATTTCTTTCTTAGCGAAATTGCCACGTTTCCCACATGCAATGACACAATGCATCAATTTTACACCTGCCGAGACAAATCTAATAGCTGAAGCACAGCTTCTCTCCCACAAAGTGAACACAAATTTTTGGTAGGATTTAAAAGCCTGTCAGAGTCTTTCATAACACAATAGATTGGCACCCATGTGAACCTACATATGTATATGGTAATAACTACTAATACTTCTAGGATGGCATTTGCCCCCCCCCCTTTCTATCTGTGCCCATGGTATAGGTTACATATAGTACATGTACAGGATTACATGTAGCCCATGCACAGGGTTACATGTAGTAAATGTACAGGGTCACATGTAGCACATGTAGCACATGTATTGTACCAGGTTACATGTAGTAAATGTACAGGGTCACATGTAGCACATGTACAGGGTTACATGTAGTAAATGTACAGGGTCACATGTAGTTCATGTACAGGGTTACAATGTAGCATACGTGAAGGTTCCATGCAGTACATGTACAGGTAACTTTGCCAAAGCTGAAGTTTTGCCCAAGGCAACAAATGTGGGCAAGAAATGCCAGGTATTCAGATATCAGCGCTACTAACATTTCAACATTATAATTTAAGAGTAATTCTATATTTTTTGTACAATATACATATCATAATAATATAAACGATTACACCTGCTTTTGATGAAAAATTTTAAGACCTTAGCTTCTAGAGAAATAAATCATGATTCAACAGGGATGTGACAGTGCTAAGAACAAAGCTGCAATTTTTTCGGTGAAAAATGTTCTCCTTTTAACTGGGCCTTTTGATCTGCCCTGAAAATTTATATATTTTGTCCGATTTCAAAACTTCAAAGTTCTACAGTGAGTTGAGGCATTACATGTACATGTAGACCTTTCTATTTTCCAATCAAACCCCTTTCAGGAGGAAATCCGCCAAAAATTTGGAAATGTCGCATCCCTGAATCAATCAGCACAATGTGAAGACGTGCACCACTTGCAGTTTGCTTGTCCGAATCCAAAGTTTTAAGCCGCACACAACACATTTCTACAACTAATATCAAACAAAAAGCACCAAATTTTGCCAATAGATTCTGTTTTCCTGCTGTGGTGTCATTTCGCTCTGTCTGTTCTGCCAAAAGCAAATTTATTAACCCATAACTGCTGGGCACTTTTTTTGTGACACCCCTCCTTTAACCTCTTGAATCCCAAAACTTGAAAATCCCGGAATCCCAGGGTGGTCACGTGGTTGCGAAATTGGGTCTGACCTTTACGATGTATAGCGCCCGCATACAACCGCCAAAGTCCGGTACCGAGGCGCCATCTACCCAGGCATGCTCTAACTGACCCTACTGTACATCAAACATGCTAAAACAAGCAATAAACTAGCGTCCCAGCTCAAGGGAATAAAAATACCACTGAGACCGACCTATCGGTCGTTGGCAAAAAATGTTATTTCAAAATGACCGACTGGTCGGTCACCGCGATTCAGGAGGTTAAGTTTGTTAATGGCAGGTGAGAAATACTAAATAAAGTGAGCATTTACAAGAGCATGGGTGTTAAGTGAAAATCGTTTAATTAAGCACAATATAAATTTTGGCAACGAGGCACAATTACATTGACAGCGAAAACATTACTAGCATCAGACACTCAGTTTCTCCAGTCGTCTTATGCTAGTACTTAGCAATTGACAACAGCGATAGCAGTAGCACAGTGTCCAAATGACCAGGCTATCTCTCCCGGAAGTAGAGTCCATTTATCATATTCTTTTGTTGTGCCGGGTATTTCAATGCGAATTGGGTACTTTTTTCAAATGGCTGCAATGTATACACCGGTGGCATTAGAATGTCCACTTGTCCACCCTGCACAACAAAGAATTGGGCCACCGGAATGTACTTCCCGATGGCATAGCAGGGTCTGCGTATGACGCACTTGTACACAGTTATAAGCAGCCGCAGTGAATAATATTGAAGCCCGTATTGGTCTTCGCAGTTAATATTAGCTTGAATCTGATTGCTCCTTGGTATTGGTAATTGTCCATAAGGGGTCTAACGAACTGAATGGGTCACCACTGTCACTACTCATGCTATCCTGCAGACCGCTCGAAGGGTTGAAAAAACTCGCTTTAGTTATTTTCTTCTTGTTAGGTGGCGTTGAAGTATCCAATGTGAACGTGTTGGGATTTTGTAAATCGGCCAAAGATGGCGGCATACTTTGTACACTTTTCGCCGGCGAATTTGCCAGAGAGCCGAGACTCTGCGCCGAACTGTTCGAATTGGACCGACTCCGTTCAGCTGGTTTTAACGAGGTAGTTTCAGCGCCCGGCACTGGGGCACCACCGTCCCCACTTCCAACACTTGGCTCGTCGGGGATATCGAATAAGTCGTCGAATGAATTCACGCCGTTGTGGGCGCTGGAATGCGATGATGTCATCGATGACGCCATTGCCGTTATGTCCGTCGCATCTAGAGGTACGAGATGACCTTGACCCTCAGTCCCAAGATCGTCCGGTTTGACATCACGGATGTGGAATTTCTCGACACTTGACTGGATGTCCCGAAATGAACTCAGATCTCCAAGAATGCCTTCATTTGCGTGATATACTGTTTTGGTGTCCGATGATTTCTTGGCAACGTTTGTTGTTCTTTTGTTGGGTATTCCTCCTTGAAGTATATAAAGAAAATTAGATACCATACACGTACTACTCTGATGGAACCAAATTCATTAGAAGCCAGAATAGTGTTCATTATTTTGTCAGCGGCCGCATTGGCTTGGAACTCTCTCGGCCAAGGCCTACGCCAGGAGGACACTCTGAACAAGTTCAGGAAGGCTCTAAAAACTGAGCTTTTCAGAAAACATTTCTCACGCAACTAATAACTGTCAACTATAGTGGGGAGCGCTTTCGAACATTTTCAAATGGAAACAGCGCTTTATAAATTTAACTTTATTATTATTATTATTAATCTTTACGTTTTTTTCGCCCCTTACCACACAGTTGAAAGGTCAAGCCCAATACATGGTTTATCGTCTCTAAACAAAGCCCACTCGCACCCAGGCCTATCATCTCATTGTTCTACAGTCTTATCAAAGGGTCATCAGGGCAAATCTTAATAACAACCCATTTAACAGCTTTCAGGGTGATCAATTGGCCTAAACTGGCAAGCATACATGTACAACAAACTTTCTAAACCGGCAAGGACAAATAAACCTAATGATGTACTTACTAGTTGCAAACAGATCCATGGCATACTGCAGCACTGCTTCATAACAAAATTTGAGATGGTCCTTCTCCTCCACCATATATTTACGTTTCTGGCGCAGACGTCGAATCGTATCCACGACACTTATGATTCCGTTGCCCATATTCATCTCCTGAACGGCCGTGTAAACAACACAAAAGATTCCTGTCCGACACACACCAGAGCTGAAAGAAAGAACAGTTAGAGTCAAATCGAGCTGAAAGAAAGAACAGTTTGAGTCAAATCGAGCTGAAAGAAAGAACAGTTTGAGTCAAATCGAGCTGAAAGAAAATACAGTTAGAGCCAAATCGAGCTGAAAGAAAGAACAGTTAGAGCCAAATCGAGCTGAAAGAAAGAACAGTTTGAGTCAAATCGAGCTGAAAGAAAGAACAGTTAGAGCCAAATCGAGCTGAAAGAAAGAACAGTTAGAGTCAAATCGAGCTGAAAGAAAGAACAGTTAGAGTCAAATCGAGCTACAATATTCATCTAATTCAGATTGAATTGAAAAGAACCAGCAGGGGCGTAGCTAGCGGGATGGGGGGACAGGAGGATTAAATGACCCCCCCAGAGAAATCACAAAACAAATGTGTTTTTTACCATGATTTTGGCCACGAAACTACAAAAAGTGTCACCTTCGCTTCACCAACAGTAAGAATCCTGGCCTCTCTTGACTGCTTGAGATGAACGCCAGCCAGTAGTGTGCTTTTTAAAACCTTTTACAGGTTTACATGTATGTAGGCGTCAGAGTTGTTCATGAGACCAGCCGCCATCCCGACCAATGTGAATATGATAACGACTGCCGACTAACCGAGAAGTACGATTCAATAAACTCCTTACCCACAATGCACCACGACAGGTTTCATCAGATTCCGCTGCTGTTTGTAGAAACTATGACACTCGGAGATAAACTGAAGGAGAGGTTCCGCCTTCTCAGGAATACCACTAGAAGAAAATATACACGTATATCGTTAACATGAGAAATGACTGACTATTCTATTGGTGCCACACGTAAATTACGACAAAATCTATGAAATTTTAGCACTGGAGAACATCTGGGTTATAGCGGGATTCGAAGCCACAATCCCAAGTTGACAGACAAGCACTCTAATGACTGAGCTAAAGGGAACTTCGCTGCGAGCTCGGACTAGTAGTAGCGTGTCATCGTCACGCAATCTTTATGTACAGCCTTGATTATTCTTTTCTTGGTGTTCAGCGTAACATACCTTAGTGGCCAAGCCGTAAATTGTAAATGGATGAGGGTCCGACTATTCCTGGTCTCGCGATGTGATAACGTAATCAGTCTCTCTTGCCAATAGTCCCTCTCTTTCAGGCTCTGCAGTGTGAGCTCGATCGGTCCGTGGCTTATGCGCTGTCCCTTCTCGGTTGGCCAATACACGTGAGGTTTTTGCTGGAAGAAACAGTAAGGTCTTTGTTATAGAATCCTGGCCAAAGACGGCGTCACTTGGCCAATAACACAATTGGATTTGAGTTGGGGCATTCAGCTCTGCCGGCGAACTCCAAGCTCTGATAGAAGTCCATGTCACTGATAAACACCAATAAATCCTTTATTCGAATCATTGTCCTGAAACCCACTCACCTTATTTGTTTCTTCATCTCTAACAAGCAGTACCACGACTTCAGATCCCTGCTCATACACCATCAGCCAGAAGTCGGCGTAGGTCATTGGCAGAGGGGCCTGGGTCGCTATGAACTTGGGGCAGGATGCGGCCAAACTCTGGAACAGGAGATTTAAATTGAATATCAACCCTCCAGCTCAATATTTGCGATTTCAGCTCCTGAGGCTATCTTAACAGGGGACTATAGGCAGGATCAGCGGTGTTAAATTGACCATCTTTGGGTGACTAATACGGACTCAGATTCAGCACTAAATATATCCATTGTACAAGCGTAAATAGATTTGACATACTGTGAGATGGGAGAGACCCCTATTGGCAACAGTTTATAATTTTATCTTGCCTATCTAGCAGCAGCCTATAGTGTCCCATTAACATTACTTACATGGCCAAGACACTACTGAATAAATTAGAGTTATTTGTTGTTTCACCAAACACCACAAGGATTGAGTGTACTTACATCAATATGGCTGGCGTTGATGTAATCGTCTTTCTGCATCGTCAGGGCAACACGTGAATTATCATCTGAAAAAGTTGAATAGAATATCATATACTCTGAAAACGGGTCTTAGCCGGTTGCTGTCAAAGGCCTATGTCAAAAAGATACCTCTCAACTGGCTTAAACTCACTGACGTAATACGCTAGCAATTGCAACACGCCCTTTGAGACGTAGTGGCTGGGAAGAAACTAATATGATTGCACTTACATGGTAAAATATCTTGGAATCTGTTCTTCATCGGGTAGCACTTGGCTATGGCCATCGATTGTTTCTTTGATTCTCTCTCTTGGTCTTCAGCCAAAACCTGCCAAACAGAATGTCAGATCACCCAATTTGTATTCGTGTACAGCCGAGAACTAGTTTAATGCAGGTCATACAGATGTTTAGCCCTTTCACCACCCTTGACCCGCACAATGGTACATAAAAATACATCCCGACAGCACCACTGACCCGCGACATGGTACATCCATTTTTTAAAATTTTCATTCGATGTTCACTAAATCCCAATACGGTGATAATTGAACGATGCATGTAACAATGGGTGAGACCCATGTCGATTGTTTGCTTTTACACTGTGGCCTGCATGGAGGGTGAAAAAATTACTGGAGACAGAGATAAGTTATCATCTCACAAATTGTCCGACTCACCTTCCACTCTTTATCTAAGATGGCAAGCCCTCCGTCATCTTCCCGCCGAGTCAGATTCTCCAACTTGCGCTCCAACTTGTCCACCTCCCTAATCAAGCTCTCCAGCACAGCACGGTCGGCGTACGGGTCGTTATGTTTCTGCCGTATGGTGTTGCGCAACTCCTCCTCCTTCTGCTGCTGGATGTCCTCGGCAGTTAGAACTTTCGGCGTCAGAACGAGACTCGTCGACGGTGCGGGATGACTCGGGCTCGACGACAGGAGATCGTCAGTTGAGGAACTCGAGTTTTGTCGCAATAACGGAAACTGCGGCTGTGGCTGCATATTCTGCTGAACGGGCAAACCAGCAGGGGGCAGCACGGGCCCGCCGGGAGGTAGCGTTGTACCAACAGGAGGTAAAGGTGGTCCACCACTGTGTTGAACTACTGGTGGCGTATTTTGTTGTGGATACTGAATCTGTTGTGGGACACTTGCTGTTGGCATCAGCGGCTGTTGCAGATTATTCGGCAGCGGACTCGGCAGTTGTTTTGGTTGTTGTTGACCAGGTTTAATCTGTAATGGTGTGACCTTGGGAGGGTAGCCCTGGTTGGGTCGGGCCGAGAGCTGCGGGCTCATGTTTCGACTCTGGAACGATGTTGGCTGCTGGTACTGGGACGCCTGATGATGTGGCGAGCCATGACCTTGGGGTTGCTGGGTTTGACCCTGAAAATGACCCTGAGGTACTTGTTGACCTTGATTTTGGGGAACTTGACCTTGAGGGTAACCTTGCTGTGTCGGAGGCGTCATCGTTTGGCTTGGGCGATTCATTGGAGGATATTGACCTTGACCTGTCTGTTGATAGCCAGGCATTTGACCTTGAACCTGACCTGGTGGTATTTGACCTTGCACTTGAACTGGTGGTATTTGACCTTGCCCTCGAACTGGTGGTATTTGACCTTGCCCTTGTCCTGGTGGTATTTGACTTTGTCCTTGCACTGGTGGTTTTGGCACAAGGTTTTGGTTTGGGACCTGTTGTCTGGAAGGCTGTTGGGACCCAGGATAACCTCCACTTATATTTGGCAATTGGCCTGGAGGCTGTTGAGGTCGGTACTGCATGTTCTGTTGTCCCACGTTCTGTTGAGGTGCAACACTGCCCACAGCAGGCCTACCAGGACCCATTGGTTGTCCTTGGGAGATTTGACCTTGACTTGATATGTAAGGAGCTTGAATGGGTTGGTTATTTCCCTGGGGAACCGCTGGTTGTTGAGTCTGCCCTTGCTGCATTGGCTGCTGCCCTGTCCATCCTTGGCCTTGCGGCTGATTTTGTCCCATTTGGTGACTCTGACCTGGCATCTGTGGCTGATTTCCCACAGACATCGGACCTTGGCAGAATGGAACTTGGCCCCCTGTGGCCTGTGGCTGGGTCATATTAGTGCGACTTTGAAATCCAGCAGAAATCTGATTCTGATTTGTAGAAATTTGACCTTGAGTTCCAGCCATATGTCCTTGACTCTGATATGGCTGTTGGGGAACCTGGCCTTGACTCCTAGCTGTTATCTGACCTTGTTGACCTCCAAATTGCTGTTGCCCTTGGTTTCCAGGCACCTGACCTTGAACTTGATATGGCTGTTGAGGTATTTGACCTAGGCTTGTAGATGGCATCTGTCCTTGACCCATGTAGTTCTGTTGTTGACCTACATGACCCTGTGCTTGGGGAGGAACAGGAACCTGTTGATTTTGAACAGGCTGGCCTTGACTTCCATATCCTGTGTGTTGGGCCTGGTATCCAGGTTGAGGCTGCACCTGTTGATACTGATTTGGCGGAGTCACCTGCTTGACTTGTTCAGGTGGAATTGATGCGGTAGGTGGTACAAACCTCTGATTGTGGGAAACCTGTTGTCCATAGCTCTGTACACCTTGCGGCTGCTCTAATCTGTTCCCTCCCGAGAATTGGCTCGATACTGGTGGCTGGGGGTACTGCGCAAGAGGTGGTTGGTTTGGCAGCACGACTCCCTGAGGTGGGTAAGATGGCCGAGTATTTGGTGTCGGTTGAGTTGGGGCTGAAACAGGCGGGCCCTGGTTCACATTATAGCCACTGGAGGGTGCTGGCTGCGATGAATACTGCTGACTAGAGTTTGGATATTGGCCACCAGATGGCACTTGATTGTTCACATACTGGATTGGGGGTTGCTGATACGGACCACCAGTTGGAGCCTGGTTGATTTGCGGTGGTGGGGCATTGCGCATCATACTGGGATGAGATTCCTGCGGCAACATTGTTTGATTGACATTTACTTGACTAGGAGGCGGGGCTTGCGATGTGGGGTAATAGCTTTGGCTGCTAGGGGGCATCATCTGTGGTTGTGCAGACGGAGCTTGTCCTGGAGTCATCAGCGGAGCATGCACAGTGTCGACTGTATGGGCACTCTCTGGACGTGCAGCCCTCGGATGATAGCCAGCACTCGGCTGGCTCATTGGTGCCTGTTGAGAAACCATGTTACCATATCCAGGCACTGCTTGCGTCTGGCCTGGTCGTGCCTGCAGACCTTCAGCAGGAGCATCTTGTGGTGGCAATGCCTGCCCTGGTGGAACAGCTCCTGGAAAGTTCTGTGGCACCGGATTCGAGTCATTTCTTGACATCCTTTGAGGCATGGGTTGAGGTGAGGAATCTCTTGGCATTCCCTGGGGCATCTGGGATGTCGGATAAAGTCCGTTTTGGCTCATCTGTACAGGAGGCAAACCTGCACTGGCAGGTTGAGTCACACCAGGAGAGGGAGCCACGTTACCTGTCACCACCGGTAGCGCCCCTCCCTCCTGTGGGAAAGCTGCTGGCACGTTCTTGAGATTCCCAAACGTCTGAGGTTTCATGAACGGAAGAAAGTCTTTCAAGGTCGGTCCCTGGTAGTCATCCGGATCATGGTCTGGTTCACCCTGGGCCACAGCAGGCGACGGCATATTAAGGTTGGGTTTCGGAGCAGACGGCCTGGCAGGCGGCGGACCTTTTGGTCGTAACCGCTCCATCACCTGGTCCCGCTCCTCATCTCGCACCTTGCACACGCCCTTCAAACGCTGGTAGAGTTTCGTGACGTTGCTCTCCAACTTGTCGTAAAACTCGATGCCCTTTTTGGACTTGGCGAGGAGGTCTTCGTAAACGTCATACGACTGGATCAGACTCTGGATCATCTCCTCTCGCCTGTGAAGATGAAAGATGACATTATAAGCGAATCAAACAGATATAGCCACAAAATTATAAGAAATGGAGGCCCCGGTCAGGATTCCCCCCTCACTAAATCGACGTCTGAATGTGTTGGCAAACAGAGAAAGGTCAGACGTACCTTTGTGTGATATCCACAGTAGCCCGCCTAATATTAGCATAATCTGCGTTCGTTTCTGTCAGCGCTCGTAGGATGTTATCCTGAGCGGCGAGATTCTGATGGATATACGTCACAGTTTGGTCGTGCTTCTGGATCTGCTCTTTGAAAAACTCCTAAAATTCGTTAAAAAAAGTAGAAGTTTTATATTTTCATTTCAGAATATAAAATAAACACTAAACATTGTAAGCAAAATGTCTGAAATCCGCTGAGTGAATTAGCAATCTCGTAAAAGACAAAGATCCACATCATAAGGCACCCAAGGTGTTTATGACTATTTCTTCTGCAAATACAGGCGGTCAAATTAACAACAGTACAGTGAAACCTCAACTTAACAGACACCTCTCTATTATGGAGACCCTCTCTATCAAGGACACCCTATCTAGTCTGGGACTGCCTTTAGTCCCAAACTGGTCATTTCTGTCGCATTTGACCTCTGTAATCAAGACACCTCTCAATGAAGGAAAGCATTTGTCAGTCCCACGGCTGTCCTTAAAGGCCACGACTCCTGCTTTTATGATTGCATGACATGTACAGATCCTCAAAGAGTAGACTTAAAGCTCCGCATTAAGTCAAGTTTGATCAAAATTGAAGCACCCAGTCCAGAGATAAAGCAAGATTAACTGTTTTGTTTACATGTTATGTAACAGCCTTGGTTAGGTTTCTAAGTGAAGTCAGGCGGCAAGTTTACTGACATAGATCAGACTGATGTTTGATTTCTTACTATAATGGTATAAATTTGTCTGCATTACCTTACCTTATTATAGGGTATATCGAATGTCAATGAAAAACGGACTTCATATATCAATTTTAAGAGCATTCATTGATATTTGCCCTCCAAGTAGGGCAATAGCCTGATCTACATCACAACTTTTGCTGAACCCGCCGCCTGGCTCTAACAAGCAAGTTGCTAGCCTGATTAGGTAATCAAGTTGTCAAACACATAAATGGCTATATCTTCAAAATGGATGGAGCTAATTGCATTGGGTTTTCTGTATTGTATAAAGTGTTAGGTACACTTTTGAAATCGTCTTACAGCAGAAAATGGCAAAATACCTGGAGTTATGGCCTTTAATAGAGAGGTTTTACTGCATATCGTTGGTCAAGAAATTTACCTCTTGGTTAGTATCTCCCCTCGTCACCAATATTTTCGTGATGTCATCATCTTGTATCGCTTTCCGCAGCTGTTCGTTCAACATGAGTCGCTGATTTTTCATTTCATCGATTTTACCGAGGAGCATCATGAGCTTTTCTATGATCACGCCATCTTCTGAATCTAGAAAGGTCAAAGATTAAAGGTTAAAGGATATCATTGCACTTTAAAAGGTGAAAAACCCAAAGGCCGTCTTCTGCTTTCGATATCACCATCTCAAACATGTCTGGATTGCAAGCTTTTGGTAAACAAGCTGGCAGTCCAGACAAGTTCGTACAGCGATTCTCATTGGTTTTCATAAGTGTTGATACAGAGCATTTGGAAACATCCCATTTTTTCATTTCTAATCACCCTTTTTCCAAGACCACATATAACTGTAATTCCAAGAAGACCCTTAGTGACTTACTTCTAATTGCCTCCAGCGACGGTATCTTGGCCTGCAACTCCTCCAACGGTCCGGCTAGCAGCTTCAGCCGACTAATATGCTCATTCATAGCCTTGTGTAGATCTGTATTGGACTGGCTCGCCTTGGTATGCCCCTCCTTATATTTACTACCCTCTTTGCTAATCTCGCTGATGATGATGTTTCCGACCCACTTCCCGGTTATTTGCTGATATTCGTTTTCCTTGTGGTCGTCGTCTTCTAACATTGCTTCAATGTCTTCCAATGTCGTGTTAACGTCCAGTGAAATACTCGATAAATCTGAAATTGAACGAGACATGATTTATAACTATAATGGGAAATAGTTCAAACAGGGTTCACCTGGGAGGGCTACAGATGTACTAGCTACACACCTCTTGGTTTCTCTGACAAATATGTAGGTGTTATTTAATCAGGTCAACAATGGCACTGCTTGGGGGGGGGGTGCTGACGCTTTGTTTTGACCAATATTTTAGCTCCACCATCGCAATGTTTGGCGAGACAACCAGTCCATCCAGTTCAGTATCAATTCATTGACACAATCAGACTTACGTTGCATTGCGTCCACTAAATCCTTCACAGCGTTCGGCTGGACACTGATTGCGGCACACTTCTCCAGCAGAATCTGTGGAAGACGGTCTGGCTCGGGGCTCAGCTTCGACTGGTCGAGTTGCAGCGAGGCAAGAAACTGACTGGAAGGGAATCAATAAATTAGAACCTTGACTGAAAGATAAGAATCAATCAATTTTGAACCTTGGTTGAATGTTTTGTAAAAATTCTTCTCCAGATGGTTGTTTTGCAGCCAAATTGTCATCTAATGATAAGCATCAGGGACAGGATGACAAATGATAAACATTGAAACATCAAATGATAAGCATTTGGATTAAAAATGATAAGCATTGGGATACAAATGATAAGCATTGGAGTGACAAATGATAAGCATCGGGATTACAAACGATAAGCATCAGGATTACAAACGATAAGCATCGGGATTACAAACGATAAGCATCGGGATTACAAACGATAAGCATCGGGATTACAAACGATAAGCATCGGGATTACAAACGATAAGCATCGGGATTACAAACGATAAGCATCGGGATTACAAACGATAAGCATCGGGATTACAAATGATAAGCATCAGGATTACAAATGATAAGCATCAGGATTACAAATGATAAGCATCGGGATTACAAATGATAAGCATCGGGATGACAAATGATAAGCATCGGGATGAAAAATGTTGATCATTGGGATGACAGTCAGCAAAAAGGTTCAGATCTTTCTCGGGTATCATGCCATAGGTATCTGACCTCCCATTCAGTCCTTGGTCTATATGCTTTCAAGACTTAAGCCACACTCATTTTTTAGTCTGTAGGATGAGACCTAAATATAATTAAGGCAAGCTTATATCTTTGATAAGTCAAAGCACCTGATTTCTACATTCTGAGATATATTCTGAAAAATATACAAGAAAGGGTAGCCGATCTCCAGAGATGGACTGCTAATCTACCAGCACAGTCGGGTTCCATGACTCCGCACCCCATAACAGCCCACAACTCACACTAGTTCTTCATTTTTGTCATCAATCTCGTTCCCAACAGCGCGTAATAACTGTGCTTTCTCCTCACTGTACATGGATGATGCTTCATGAGCCTCCATCGGCACCAGTCGGGAAAAGATATCCTGGCCCGCGATTTCAGGATCTTTGATGTCAAAGGCGATGCCCTTTACCAACGATGCACCTGCAATTTGAAATTGAGGAAAGTATTAAGTTTGTGAAAATATTATGATATACCTACAACAATTCATCTCATTCTAATGTGATATCAAGATGTTTCATGCATTCAAGCACTTTTGTCATTCGACAACCTTCGTGGAACTGAAAAATCATATCTTTTTTTACGTTTACCATGAGTAATCAACGATTGCAACTAATTTTCTGTGTTTTTCTCCTAGAATTCAAGGTAGTTGAATTATTCCACCCTAGTTTCTGAAAGATTTAGAACAAGCATCATCCGAACCTGGTGGTGACATTGTCCCATTCTTCTCATAACCAAATAAGCTCGAACAAGACATTTTTTACAGAATGATCTTGTAAGGAAGGACTGAACAAAAAACCCTCAGCTGACACCAAATTAATCGAAAGTTAACAAAATAGCAATTACCAAAGGACTTACCTTTGACCTCTGGAAGTGAACTAATCTCTGGCACTTTTTCATGGTAGACGAAATCATTGTCTTTCTTTGCAGCATTATGCCTGAAATCGGAAGCGAGAAATGTTAATTAACAGATCTAAAAACATGCCGATAATGGTCCATTCGTCTGCATCACTTGGGGCTCTTGAGGGTGAAATGCTGGATGGATTTCTTTGAAGTTTGCCCGCCATGGCCCCAAACGTTGCAGACATAACATTTATGATTTGACAATAGTATTTCCTTCCAATGATCAACATTTTTCATCCCAATGCTTATCATTTGTCATCTCCATGCTTATCATTTTTCATCCCAATGCTTATCATTTATCATCACAATGCTTATCATTTTTTTATCCCTAATCGTTTTTCATCTCAATTCTTATCATTTGTCATCTCAATTCTTATCATTTGTCATCAATTCTCATCATTTGTCACCTCAATTCTTATCATTATTTTGTCATCTCAATTCTTATCATTTGTCATCAATTCTCATCATTTGTCATCTCAATTCTTATCATTATTTTGTCATCTCAATGCTTATCATTTGTCATCCTGATGCTTATCATAAGATGACAATTTGGCTGCAAAACAACCATTTGGAGATGAACTATTACAAAACATTCAATAAAGGTTCAGAATTTGACTCACTTTCCCCCCACAACATCCATTGTAAATCTCAAAGCTTCGAGAATATCCGCCTGGTCTTTCTGAAATAGAGTAATAAATTACCATTAATATTTCATAGGATCAGAACAATAGTTTTACAACCAGGCCTCTCAATTGCACTCTGGCTACACCCTCTAGGGTGTGCCCAAATTGACTGGTGCCCAAATTACAGTACTTTTAAAATATGCTCAAGTTAAGGTGAAAATGAGAAAAAATGAAAGAAATACAGGATTTCACATGTTTAGAGGCTATAACAGTGTAAAAGTATTCTATCTGGCTTCATAATCATATGGAATCATTTTTTAAAAATACTTTTATGATTTACTCACCTATGAATGGATTTTTCAAGGACACAGGTGTGCCCAAATTCAAAATGAAAAATAGAGGGTGTTAACGAAGTCTGTGCAATCGAAAGGCCTGACAACTGACAAGCAAAGCTCTCCACCACTTTATAATAGGATGCTACAGAATTTTGTAGTATAACGCAGCAGGAAACTCCCTTAGCGGACAACTCTCTAATAAGGACAACCTCACTTCTAAGGACACTAGTTTTTGTCTCTAGTTTGTTGCTTCCATTATATTGGCCCTCTCTTATCCAGACATCGCTTCAAGGACAGTACTTGTCAGTCCCAATGGTGTCCTGAGGAGAGAGGTGCTACTGTACAGTTCTACTCTGAGAGGAAAACGTCGGCCTAAAATTGGAAATTTGACATCCCTGGGAATTGACACCGATTTGTGTCCCAGGCACCAGCGATTTAAATCACAGGCAGCAACGATTTAAAGCGTTTGTTTGCGGGATGCTTAAGATACACTTACTTTGGCAAGTTTACTACATTCGTCCAGCTTGCTCAGAGAAGCTTGATAAAAGGCCAGTCGCTCTCCCCACTTCTGTTGTTCCTCTGCCTGGTTGCCCATGTACAGACACGTCACACATTCATAATACTTCGACTTCAGTTCCATTCTCTTTTTCCAGTCCTGAAACAAATCAAACATATGAATTGGTTTTATAAGGAGCAGGCTCTGGTATAGTGGCAAGTATAGAGGAGCACCCCCCTTTAGAATATTTTCGCAATTACCAACCTTGGACTTCCCCCTCTCAAGGTTCTGATTTTGTAATGGTTTTCAATCAGGGGCACCCCTCTTAAAACTCACTGCACCCCTCGTAAATTCCCACAAATGTCTTCAATGAAAAATCACCCTTTTCACCCCACCTTTAGAAAATCCTAGGGAGATTACTGAGTGGAGTCTCATGGAACAATACTGTCCCCTTGGAACATCCTGCTAAAGTTCTCCTCACAGTAAAGGCAAGCCGAGTAGTCAGCCCATTCCTTACCTTTGCTTTTTTTATGGCCCCTAGAAAAGGCTCGATATTTTTCAGCGCTTGTCTGTAATACTCGACAATCTGGGCGGCAACTTTAGCAGTAATTGTGCTCTTTCTGTTATCCGTCATTGACTTCTCGAGGATACATTCCTGAGCTTGCGCCAGCATGAGATTAACCTGAAAGGTCAGTAGCTCGTGGTCCATATCTTGGCTCCAAGATGGCGGGAACGAGTCGTGAAGATGCTGTAAGGCCCACGCAGCGCATTGGAAGTGCGTGCACGAAATCTTCATGCCCTGATGAAAGACAAAGGAAATCAATAAATTGTGAATCAGACCTTCTAACCAGTTAAGTTTAGTACACCACGCACTGCTTGAAAAAAAGTTTGGAAGCAACTTACCTCTGCAGACTGCCTTGTATCACTGGCACCTAAGACTGAGTGCAGTGCACCGATGTTGTATAGAATACACGCCTGTTCAAAGCCCACATCTTTTTGGGTATAAGCGACACCAGTGTGGGCATCTTCCCTGAAAAAGTATGAAGTTTATTCATGTAAGCCTCTTCAGCAGTTTTCCTGTGCTACTAGGGTTTGGTGCAGATGGATTTCTTGACAATATTGGTCTCATGACTCTATCGCTGCTCGGAATAGTGAGAGGGGTCCGGGACACGGCAAGGAAGTGCCGATTTTATGTCTCATTTGATGAAAGACAAAACTACGTCGGGTTAGGTGCACTTGCTCAAGGACGAGAAGACATATCAGCAGTGGACCAGGGAGAAGGGTCCATCTGAAACTTAAGTCTGCTAGTAGGATGGATGGGGCCTTTTTTTGGCCCAGACATAGGGACCAGGTACAAGGAACGCCAGTTTTATGTCTCATTTAAAGACAAAGCAATATGGGGTTAGGTCGGCTGGCTCAAAGACATGAAGACAATCTAGCAGTGACCCTTCTTCGAGTCACACTCAAACCTCCTGATTATGAACCTGGCACTCCGACTACTTCTCTGACTTCAAATGATAAGTGTTGTCTTACCAAGTAAATGATATCGTCAACTCATCGCTGTCAGTGAGAGGGAAGCGATTCTGGAGAAAACACAGCTGGGAGTAATATTTTTTGAGTAGACTGCATCCAATGAAATCAGTGGAGACTTTACAGGCAGACTGAAAAGATACAATGTACGATTTGAGAAAATTTCAAACAACTGAAAATTAAGTTATACAATACAATCACATAACACTATCAATAGTAGGCCTACACATTTTACAATGTAGAATCAGCAGCAACCTCGCCGAGAATATCCCACCTCTCCGAGTCAAGGCAAACCACCTCTCTAAGCAAATCCAACCACAAACTGAAGACCACCTCTAAACAAGACCACCTCTAAACAAAGTAGGACTAGGATTCAGAGTTATGATGTCCAAGTACAATTTCTTCATTTTTCTGTAGGGGCCTACTTACCGCTCTGAGTTGATCAAAGTCCGCACATTCTTTGCTGTAGTTGGCTGGATCTTCATGATACTTCTGGGTTATGTACTGCAAAAAAATAATTGTTAAAGATCCCAATACATATAGAAATACAACAGAACCTCTCCAGTCTCACTCTCAGACCTGTTCTAATCTGAGTGTGCGCATTGCCATCCCAACCACCATTGCCATTGGATTTGTTTTGGTGCCGATTCGTCTTCTAGGAAAACTGCCTATTTCTTGCTCCCTCTTCAACCTGAACCCTCTTTACAATGATTTGACCCCTTACCGACACTTGATTCAGTGGTGTAGGCTAGGCCCCCACGACAAGTAAGTACGTAGGCCCCTACGAGTACGACATGCGAAGTAAGAGAAAAATACACTACAAAATGTACACAAAAATCTAGGTAAGTGTCAAAAAAGTCCAACCTTCTTTCACTGTTCTCAACGCAACCCAGTCGGGAATGGGCGAATATATGGCTTCGAAATATGGTGTATATACTGATAAAGTAATCAGGTTACCTTTTTTAGGATTGGACTGAAATCGGTGCTTTTGGGGCTGGTTTTAAGATCAAAACTCAGCATCGGCATTCGAGGGACAGCCTCCATTTTGGACTTTTTGTAGTTCAACTATCAGCGACACCTGGCAGGTTAATTTAGCGAATGACGTCGCCGCACGTGATGATGACTAAAAATAGATTAGTTCTATTAAAGGGGGTCTCGACTCATTGAAATGAACATCGCAGGAAAACCCCACCCTATAAGCGGATACATTTCAATGCGGTTTGCATTTCATCATGACAGCATGAGCTGCCAGATGAGATGCAAATGTTATGATATTCATTCTAACTGCTATACATCTATTCAACAGATGGGGGCGTGTTTAATCATTCATTTTATTCATTTATTCAACCAGAATCAATGGATCATTGAGCAGACGTCGGCTTACCATGACCGAGTGCACATGTGCTGTCTGCGCGCGGCAAAGGAGGACAGTGAGGACAGTCTGCTAACATATCAACATGGACGACGCAGAGATTGTTCCGCACAGCTGTCTCTATCTTGGTGAGTGAAATATTTTACAATTCTCTCTGCTGCCGAGTACAGTAGGCTACAGCTCATCAAAATCAATATTACCCGTATGTTACCCTGGTAAGACCAGTTTAACTCTTTTACCGGTGTTTTCTGATTATGACAATATGCGACAACTTTCGCGTTGTGACACGTTACGCTTGGGGGACGTCAGCATAGGCCATTGCTTGAATTGATATCAAAGGGCCTATTCGTTGTGATATGGTTTATCCATGTCGAGGATACAATATCAGCCAAATTGTTCAGGAGAAGCAGTGTAGGAGGCATAGCAAGAATAAAAGGTACAATGTTGTCCCGAAACTTAGAGGCGGCGGGGAGAGGGAGCGGGAGAGATATTGTCGGCCAGGAGGTACCATGTCAAGTCGCGACGGTGCTTGGCCAGCTTTTCAGTATTCCAGCCCGAGGTTTGACAAAACACGCACCAGCGCGACCACGATAACCCGTCGTGGCCAAATGGATACGCATGCCTTTCAAGGCCTGATTCCACCTCAGCGGTTTACCATCGTGGTTTTCCTGCTTTCACAGGTTTTGGGGCCCATTTCCCACTGCTGAGCCTGTCGAAATTAACCCAACGCCTGTGAAAGCCGCGCAGTTATTTAACAGTCATAGTCCACCTAAGATTCAATTCCTTTTGAACTCATTGGTGACAAAATGTCGAGAGGCGATGCTTCATTGAAAACCCCTGAGAATGCGAGGCTGCGCGGTTTCCCGCTGTAAGTGGATACTTCGCTTACCCATATGCTATAATGACCAATGGTTTGACATGACAAGTGGTAAATAAAATTGACATTACAATATCCGATAGCCATTCATGTCGTGTACTTGATGAATACTTATTTAAAATATGACGTGGGTTCCTCATCCTCATGTATACGCATCAGCCCAGGACTAATTTGCATTAAATAATGAGCATATGTTGTATCTCAGTTCAAAATGACATGCAACCGGTTGATTTGATCTGGCACATATTATAAATCCGGGGATACACTACAGTCATAGCCAGAAGTAACATCTCTTCTTGAACCAAAGTGTGCTATTGATAATTTCGCGCAGATCCCGTGTCAATATGCAACTGCTGGATAAAAGCAGCATTTGGGGGCCTGGAAGTTACCAAAAAGTGTGTTTTTGACCGTGATTTCGGTCGAAAGATTTCAAAGAGTTTCATTTTGCCCCCCTCCCCCAGAGAGCCCCCCCCCCCCCGACATGAAACCAAAATGCTGGTGTACGCCCCATCCTGGCAAAAACCAGTGGTTTTCAATGTACTCCGCCTGTCGATAAAAA
The DNA here is from genome assembly GCF_910592395.1 of Lineus longissimus. NCBI lineage: Eukaryota > Metazoa > Nemertea > Pilidiophora > Heteronemertea > Lineidae > Lineus > Lineus longissimus. Next base: position 9,646,679 of record NC_088322.1, read on the forward strand.
AGCCTGAATTATTTACCTTGTATTGTTTAGATGCCTCGTGGAAAGACATTCTCTACGGCCTGCACGCTACGTCTCTTGGTCGGCACGACAGGACCTGGGTGACAGAGGAGCTAAGAGAGCTATGGACCACACCCACCAATCCAAATCACGTTCTGTCATGTCTTTCAGTCAGATCATCCTTAGACTTATTTCTAAGGTAAGTGAACACTACTTGTGAGAACAGAACGCTTTTATCATTACCCAAAAAAACAATTACATGTAATTTCTTTGATTGAATTAACTGGTATCATAAGGAATAAACATGAAGGTTTCACTAAAATTTAGATGTCATTTTAAATGGTCTTGATTGCAAAGCCATTGGTCAAAGCTCCATGACACTTCGTCTTTAGAGATGCTGGTCTTTTCTGATTGTTGTCAACATGCGCCAAATGACGGGCGCTTTCAGTTAGGTTCAACTAGCTTGAACAATGTCAACACTAATGATTCCTCTTTGCTAGGGTGAAGAACTTTCCCCATGGTTCAGAAGTCATCATGTCCGCCATCAACATCCCGTCAATGGTCCAGGTTGTACTTCACCACGGACTCAAACCCGTACCCTGTGACGTCAGTTTGGATACACTCGCCCCAAAAGTGGAATTACTAGAGAGCCTCGTTACGGATAAATCGGTGGCCATCTTGGTTGCACATATTTACGGAAAACAAACAAATTTGGATCCATGGATTGAAGCGGCAAAGAAACACAAATTGTTATTTATAGAAGACGCCGCCGAAGCGTTTTGCGGATTAAAGTACGTCGGCCATCCGGACGCGGATTTATCTCTGTTCAGTTTCGGGACTATCAAATTCTACACCGCATTCGGGGGCGCCATTTGCAAAATCAAGGACCGGAAGTTATACGAAGATATGCTCAAATTACACAACGAGTATCCATTTCAATCCAGTGCTGAATATTTACAAAAACTGATCAAAATAGTTTTTATATATATAGCGCTAAACTGCCCAAAGTTTTTGGGAACAAGTTATTCCTTTCTTCGGACGTTCGGGATTGAACCGCCGAAATCAAAAATAGTGTCGCTGCTTCGGGGTTTTCCGGGTGACCTAATTAAGGGCATCCGTTGCCAACCGTCCACAGCATTGCTTTCCGTCCTCTTCCACAGACTTTCCAGCTTTGATGCCTCCGATTACAACATTGCTCAAGTCAAAGGGGATTACGTCAGCGAGAATCTCCCGAAAGGTGTCACTACTGTCGGCCACTTGGCACATGTGCGCAACTTCTGGTTGTTCCCGATCGTCGTGGTAAGATATTTATTTTTCTTCGGATGTAAACACCGCATGTGGACGAAAGTCCGTCCATAAAGACAAACATCCGTCCATAACATCTTCCACTTCATGGATGGTTTTCTACCATGAAGGACGGCTTTCCGTCACAGAAGAAAAGACGGACTGAAGAAATGTTCCTTTCGACATTGTTTGACGGTAATATTCACTCATTTGTGGGCGAGGTTAAACTCTTTTCTGTCCTCTTTTTGTTTCAAGCACAAGCGCATCGTTTTGGTATGACTGAATAAGATCTAGAATCGCTCAATAACAAGAGGGCGTCGTTTAGTTCTTTTCGTTGCAGCCTGTCCATCGATGTCATGCATCGCCTCCAATAATAAAAACTAGCCCCCCCCCTTCGATTACGTACACCTGATCTGCAGTATTTACACCCCATTTCGTTTTCAGGAGAACCCGGATGAGATGATGAAGCGTCTTTGGGCAATGGGCGTCGACGCCTACCGTGGCGCCACCCAACTGAATGTGATAGAATCAACGAATGGTTTTGGTCCGCCCGGAACATCCGGTGACAAGAAACTCGAACACATGATTACTCATGATCCTTTGGAGGCAAAGTACCTCATAGACCACGTCTTATACCTTCCCGTGAATAAGCATGTGTCCTTTCAACACCTCGATAGGATTTGTAAGGCTGTGGATTTGGCTCTGAGACAGATGAGAGAGGAAAGAGGACAGGGCCAAGTGAAGATACAGTCGAAACTTTAACCCACGGCCTTTGATTGGACAACACTGAGCACAGGGTCGTGAAAGTGCCCCAACTGAGTACATTCGAGGCTCTGTTTTTTTGTCAGTGTCAAATGCTTTTCAACTTTACTGATGTATTAAAGGCAAGGTTTTATACTGTTGATACCAGTTTTAGAAAAATTCGAGTCTCATGGTGTACAGTGGCCCTGCTTATCGGGCTATTTGGTGACGGTTCAGCTTTAGTGATTCTCATTCAATGGCCAGTGAGAAAATTGTGCGTCATACTCAATTTTAAATGTGATATTTAAGGTCTTCCATGTCACTGTGAATGGTACTGCTATTTTGGGGCGGCGTGTGGGCGGCTGGGGGTGCGGGCGGTGGGCGGCGGGCGACGTCGCATGCCCGCTGGGCGGTGTTTGCTTTTTGTATCGGGGTGCATGTGTTATTTGGTACTGGATTGATATCACAGGCAGTCTGGTGTAGCCTTTACACACACACGTTGCCTGTACATCCATCGAGAAAATCTGAACCTTTCACTCCGTATCTGAAGTACTGACGTGTGACAGGTGCCACGCCCGTCAAGTGTCTCTCGAAACACGTGCCGCAGAAACCTGGCCTACAACTTGTAATAGACATAGGCATACATATGCAGTACGGGTGTATATCCACAACCATGCGTTATTTATCTAAAGTCAAATTGCAGCCTCCGGTACTGGCTTGAAAAAATTACCTAGGCTACCGCTATAAGTATACACAACTGTGTGGCAACATTAAATGAGACTAAAACGATCGATTTTGATCGGAGTTGTGCGGATGGGGTTTCCTGGCGAGGTCTGACGAACAACGCCGACAAATCGGCGCGGGGAGCGAGAAGTAGCCTACGACTACACTCTGGACGCAGTGGGACGGCCTCTTCCCTCGCTAAGGAGATCCAATTAGGATGACGCAATGGACTGCCCGCGGGAGTCTACCGACGTCGAGCAGACCCAAGAATAACCGCAATGTCCAATTTCGATTCGATTTTTTTGGCGTCTGTGACTTGATCTGCTTTCATTGCAGCTGTGGTCTATCAATGAGTCTGCGGTATGTATGCACGCGATCGAACAGTGGTACTTTAGAGAGGTTTCAAATTTGATGGATTGGATTTTTGAATGAAAAATAACAACGTCAATGGGCGATCATAATATGCACGGGCGGAACGATGTTGTATTTTAGCTATGAATAAAATGTACATGCATGCATCTACTTACATGCATTCTAAGTGATTTTATCAGGCCAGTTAAAATACTGTAATTTTTATTGAAGGACTCGCCAGATCGATTATCGGTTCAATCTGTAATGAAAAACATATTGCAAAAACAACTTTTGAGAGAATTAAATGATGAATGGGGAATAGGAACATTAGGTACATGTGTTTTTACTGCATGGAACAGGTTATGGTGATAAAATATGACATTAAAAAAAAATGTCCGTTTACAAATTGAAATTGACAAAGAGGTTCTGGAATCACAGATGTGAGAAATTCGTACATTACACAAATTAGGTCATTATTGATTACACAGTGTAATATTTTGCAATGTTATTTTTGCTTGGATGTAGAGTTGGCCTGTTCCATCCTCACTCAGCAAGCCGAGTAATGCGACCGTTGAGAGTCGAGACGGCCGTTTACAGTACAGCAATATGAATAAGCTGACCCGTAGATTATGTGTTATATTAAGGAGTTTTAGCAAAGCACTCGAAACGTCCACGTGATGGCCTTGCGTGATGGCCTATCCCATTGTTCGACATCGTGAACAGGAGCTCGAACAATGGGATAGGCGTTCGCGTTTGCGTTTCGGGGGCTGTGCGAAAACCCACTCTTGCCGACGGACAGCCCGTTCGGTAAAAATCTCCATGAAACGCACGTTTTTCGGGGGGGGGGGGCAACCCCTTAGCCCCGGCTCTAAAAGTGGAGGTCTTAGTTTGTGACGCTGGCCCTATATAGCATAAGTGATAAAAACCTGCTGTATGTATTTTATATAACATTGAAGCCGTACTGGGTGTCAAAATAAACACGAACATTGTGCACGGCGGGTGATATCATATAAAATACTATGATTCAATTAAGTTTTAAATTATAATAATGGTTCTTTGCATCAATTGAAAAAAAGCCATCATGTTTATTTTGACAGCTAGTTTAAGCCCCCAAATGTATTATTATACCATGCTTCCTATTTTGAAGTGTATTCAGAACGTATAATCAGCTTCTTTCGGTTCTATCGATTTGTAGCCTGCTTCATGAGAAAAGCCTGGTCGGGTCACCAGTCCACATGTAGGCCTATAAACTTTTCACTTCGTGGCTATGCTTCCTGGTTGCAGTGGTTCTGCTACTGGGGTGATTATGAGGACTGGTATATACTGCACATCGATTCGGTTCACTGATTGGTCCATCCTTAGCGGTCGCATCTGACGTTAACCGAAAGAATTATGTTGGCTCCAAAAAGCCGGTATCACAATATACTGTCCAGATTATTATCATTTCAGGTCAATTTAAAGGCAGTCAATCGGCTTAAGCCAGTTTGTCCGATTTAGTTACCGAAAATCGCCAAAGGGGTCTCCCAACTGACAGTACATCGAAATTATCTATGATTGTCAGAGGGACTTTATGACCAAGGCCACTTAGAAAACGACTAATATTACCCCCCCCCCCCCCAACACCCTCCTTACATGTACTCTCTAGTTAGAAATATGTTGGTGACGTCACTTGCACAAGCTGTCTACCGATTCTCTTATACGCCCTAGCGGTAAGATTTCAAACCTGTCTTCTTTACATATAATATTTATATTTTCTCCTTCTGGCCATATTGTGTTGCTCAAATGTTTAAAATTTTATTACTCTTGTTGTTTAACTATATTTTGCATGAAGAGGTTTTATAAATAAACGTGGTACAACAACGACTTCGAAATACCTTGGGTTATTGTTCTCGAAAAGCAAAAAGGATCCCTATCTCAGGCTCAGGAACGGCGACCAGAACTTTAACATTCCATTTTTGCGAGCCTTTTTTTTAACCTTTTTGTACCCCCTATTGCCTTTCGACTCAAACCCAGAGCACAGCGAAAATTATCATGGAAATCCCTTCTTGGATTTTACGCTGGGATTTAAAATCCTATCCCGGACGATTTTCATCGTTTTGAGAAACACCGTCATTGATTATCTACTGAGGGCGACTAAAACGATCGATGGGGTGTCAAAGCTTCATGGTGCCGCTTTTTCCGAATACCAGTGCGTAATCAGCCGGGCCCGATGGATTTGCTTTCTCGGGACAAAGCACCGAAGTCACAAAATTATACTTGATCATTCTCGTCTTCACTTTTACGGAGTCGCCATTGAATACGATGCATAGAATATGCGCAGTTCATTCATAATCACTAACGGCACCGTCATAGCAAAAGTATACAGTTTCAATATATATTCAGATAATAGGGCATTTAAGGGCATTTTAGGCCCACTTAACGATCTACTGAACGAACATGGCGGAGTATCAGGTTCTGGTGTCGAACACATCTTTATTCTATGGACAATGGGGGCCACCCCTAGCATTTATATATAAAGGTGTGTACATGTACATTAGATATAATGAAGAATGATGAATACACAGCATACTACACAAACTATCAAGCGAATTGTCAACACTGATGAACCGAGCCTACTGCAAAATCGACCACGAACCGCTGCAGCAAAGACGTTCAACGTTGTCCCAGATGACGGGCTCTTGGTCACGGATTGCCAGTAACGTCTTGAAAACGAGGCATGCTGCGGCGCAGCGCCCGCTGAGATTGTTATTTTTGAGCAATACATCAAGGGTATCTCACTGAGATATAACAGACACATTCTCCTCAATGTAACTGGCTCAGCTGCTTGTAGTTGTTTACGCACAACCAACATTAGGAGTGATTTTTTTGCTACCGGTGAACGGAAGCCGTTGTAGCTATTGGTTACCGTCACAAAGGCAGATCACAGAATCAATACAAACCAAGACACTGGCCACACGAAGAATCAGTTGCTTTACTGTTGCCATGGTTGCAGCTATGACGACCGTTGCTAGACAACCGGACAACTAACCGTATACGGGATAATTTATTGATATTGAATGACCTGAGGAGAGATGACTGATGACCAAGTTAATTATCAATGACCATTCTCCAAAACGGATATGATATCCAAGCATATTCGCAAGAAAATAATCATCCACTCTTAGATCAGTGAAAATACAGTATACATGTATATTTATAAAATGTTATAGTACTAAATGTACTGCTTTTGAAAAGAAGTTTTGAACTCTCTGTCAAAACTGTTCGCTTCGTCGATCAACAAGGTCATCATGAATTTATATAGTCACGGATGAATGAGTCTTTTCTTTTGGTTCTAGATCAGATATGATATGTCACGAAGCGTAGACATGGTACACTGTATACCTCAAAGGCTTCATTCCGTCTCCATGGGGGTACAGGTACACCAGAGTTGAATCTACGCAATTTTTGTAGGCTTTCTAAGGGCGTTCTTTGACACCACCTCAATATCAGCCTCATCGAATTGACGGAACGGAACGGAATGAACGGAATATGAGGAAACGTAAAATCAAGTCTTAAACAGTTGCAAAGTTTTTTTTCCTGTTCAAGAATGTACTGGCGGAAGATACATGTAAGGCATGGTTTCTGTTGAGAGGGGGCCATAGATATACATCCATAAGGTATATAAAATTCTTCTTCACATGATAGATGCATGCCGGTGCTGCCCTCTGTACCATGAAATAAGAAAACATATGTGATTTTATCACGTTCCATTATATTCCGTTCATTCCGGCTATTCGATAAAGCCTCCAATATGCATGTCAAAGTAGCTCTTATTCATGAGGCTGTGCAGACATGTGCATTTTATGTAAATGACATCCCAGTCTATATCGATGCATGTTTGTCTACACCTAGGCCTACATGTAATAAGACTGGGTCATATGGACTCTTGTCGTACCCAGCATCTGGTGTCGAGCCCAGAACCTGGCCACAAAGCGTGTCACAACATCCTGGGTCGACAGTCGGAGTATATTGAAAACCACTGGTTATGTCACAGGCACTTGTAAATAAGAGACTACGCACGTAAAAGAATACGTGTGTTGTCAGTGTTAGTGTGCTCTTATTTACAAGTGCCTGTGGTTTTGTCAGGATGCCTGATGATGCTGATGACTAGAACAATGCTAGCTAGTGAAAGGTGTAAACTAACGACAGTTGTACCGCTGTGGAAGGAATATCTGCCCCAGGACAGAATGTCCCGGGGAAGACGTATCTATTCTTTGTTATTTCACAACATTCTTCTTCAAAGGCTGCAAACTGGTGGTTCCATCTATACTTGAAGAACTTTGAAATAGGAATATTTGTCCCAGGATAGGACGTATCTATTCTCTGTTATTTCACACCATTCTTCTTCAAAGGCTGCAAACTGGTGGGCCATCTATCTGAAGAACTTTGAAATAGCTAATTATTTGTGGTGTTTTCATCACTACAGTAGCAGTAGGAATGTTGGACTCACCTCTAGGTCGCATATTTCCTCCTGGATATTCGACGCGTGAAAGTGGCATGGTCTTTCATCATCCGATAAATCTGTTATGCCTTATAACTTGTAGGCCTATACATGATAGTTTAATTTGTTGTATTGGCTGGGAAGCCCTCGAAGGTTTCGGAACAAGTTTAAAGGATGTGTCCAGATCACTGAGTCTTGAAATAAGATGATTGATCGGGCCATTTTTGGTGCTACTAGCGGAGGACACGCCCGGTCGCCCCGGCCCGAATTGATGAACGAGACGCAGCAGTGTTCGAGGCGTAGGACTCGCGGCTTATCAACTAGTCCTGCCCGAGCTGACACTCAACTCTGACCGGGTCGAATTCCCCTGCGACCAGTCTCGCACGGGAAAAGCGCTTCACGCCCTCGGAGGGCACGCCCGAGTTGATGATGAACGAGGTACGGCATAGTCCGGAGCGTCGGACTCGCGGCTTCTCATCTCGACGTGTTTCAGGTTGGGCCTCGGCTCCCTGACCAAGTCGGCTTCCCGGTGACCAGTCTTGCACAAGACCGGGCTTCACGCCAGCGGTGGGCACGCGGGGCGGTCGCCCCAGCCAGTGTTGATGGACGAGGCGTGGCATAGTCCGGAACATCGGACTCGCAGCTTCTCTTCTTGCTTTGCCACGGACTGGGCCCTGATTCCATGTCCGAGTCACTTCCCGCCGTGGCGCCCGGGACCTACTTCAGGGTATCGGAGTGCAACCGGGCGGCCGCCTCGGCCCGACGTGGTGGGCGGGAGGGTCGGCAGTGTCCAAGGCGTCGGATTCGCGGTTAATATCTCGACCTACCCGGGCTGGGACTATGCTCCCTGGCAGAGTCACCTGCAACCAGTTTCTGGCGGAACTCGGGGCCCCACCTTCATAGGACCTATGATGGAATTAATGATGGACCTATGATGGCATTAAGTGACTCATTGCCATGGCTGTTCGATTTCAAATAACACACAAGATAAAGGGAAATGTTAATGCTTCATCTAGTATTTTTCTCCATCTCTCTCTTAGAAAGACCGAGCCTCAAGCATTCCTCTTTGGCGACTTTTTGTATGTCGGTGATAGACTCTTTGTTGAGTTGGTGATCACTTGTGACTCCTGAAAAGGTCATTTTATTTGAAAGAAATAATGCCCGGCAAGCTTTTTTATTGACTGGCAATGATATAGTAATGCAATTAGTGGACCAGAAACAACGAGCGGCAAAAACGATCAGGAGCCGTCTCGAGGTTTTTTGAAATCACCTCCCAAAAGGCAATCAATCTTCAATGATATGAATGCTAGCTAAGTGCGCTATTGGCGCAATGGACCGGCCTCGTCCCTCCCCCATGAAGAAAGTGAATGTAAATATGTATGACTATGAACAGGACGACGAATGGACTGCATCTGAGCCGGAGAAGCGAACATTAACCCCTGATTTCCTCAGGATTGGGTTTCCTAGCTGATCAACTTACGCAAGCTTACCCTTAGCAACGGTGGCTTCACTTTTCGTTCAAGCAGGGCACATTTCTCGTACATCCAGTTTCCTTTAATTGTACCTCTTCGGAATACATATACATGTACTTCGGAAATAAGATTAGTGTCATTCTAATCAAGCGCATAAATGAAGTTGTGAGATCAGTTGGCCGGTCTTATTGCGATGATGAGGAAGACATTTTTATGGCGTTCATCCATTTCACCACTGGGGCTGTCTGTGTGATTGAAGGTGCTCATCGTCTGTTCTTGGTTTTTGTAAAAAATAATCGGTTTCGACTAGCTCTGGAGCTCCGTTTGACGTAATCACGAATGGGTAAGTGTAAAACAAGAAATGCAGAAAACCCTCGGAAACAAGGTGTATTTTGAGGACGGATATCGCGTTGCCTGCACTCAGATGTACATTGAAACAGTGTGTCTTATATGTCTGATATGTCTAAAAACAACAATACAAAACCATCGACATGGTTTGATGACGTTAACCAGAAAAACAATCAGCTGAATCTCGATCCCGTATCAAAGTGAGTTCTCCCAAAGCCCCCAAAACGTCAACGCGAACGCCTGTCCCATTGTTCGACATCGTGACCATGAGCTCGAACAATGGAATTGGCGTTCACGTCGGCGTTTCGGGCGCTTTGCTAAAACTCCCTGACACTACTGAACACCTACTGAACAGCAAGTCAGCGACTGTAGCAGGCGGACAAGCCTGCATCTTCAGAGACCGTAAAAATGTACTTTTGAGATTCTGTGGAAACATTTGGCTAAATTTAACGAAACCTTGCTTCTCCTGTTTTATTCATTTCCTAAAATATATCGCATCTAGACACAGTCGTTTTTGCAACTAATGACTTAGGCGTGTCATTATTCCTGATAATGAAGCATACTTTTTTCTCCATATAATGGTGGATGCATGTTTTCGACATTCCGATAAATTTTGTTGATTTTTAAGAAGTCTTCTCTCATCAGGCCAAAGGAAAATGAACTCTTAGTGCTGCAGCACTTCTTGTGTTTTTCACGCGACAACCTCGTATCCAGCCATTTTAGATCTTCGCCAATTCCTGATATAAGGTTAGAGTGTTGCTTCGTCTGCAGGCCGGAGTAATCGACCACCCAATCATCAAGAGATCTCGCAGGGAGGTGCGTTGTTTTACGAGGCTGTCAAAGGGAAATATCGTCATTTAGGGGATTTTTTTAATCAGAATGTGTGCCAGATTTGACGGGACCTTAAATAAAAAGAGGATGAAAAATTAAGTTCGCCCGTCCCGATTCGGACGAGAAAAGTTTTTCATTTTTACCTGGCCTGAATGTAAGGCAGCATATCAATAGAGGATCAGTTTCTTATGTTTGTTGGTTGACATTGGTTGATGTACCCCGAAACCTTCAATGCGCATTAATCACGTGCCCAATTCCTCTTGACGTCAAAAAGCGCGTGCTTTGTCGATTAATTACCAAACACTCTTCATTTTCTCCATTTCCGGCAGCAAAAAGTTCAGGAGGCTAATCACAAAGCTGTCAATGGTGTCATTTTCAAATATATCAAGTGTATGCTTATCTGTCACCCAAGGTTTTCGCTTCCGTCGAAATGGTTTGTTGACTATCGTAAGACATTAAAGGGAGACTATAGGTAGGAGCTAGGTACCAAGTCTTGTCAAGTTACTCGAAGTGGCCGACAGGGTTCACTCCTATCACAGAGTAAATAAAAATGAATCACGGGCTGTCTAACTTTCTTGAGACATAAAGTGGGGACAACAGGCAGGAGCTAGGTACCGGGTCAGGTTAACTTACTCGAAGTCCCCGATAGCGTTCTCTCATATCCCACATTACATCAAACCTATTCAATCTGTCGAACTTTGTATATATACATGTTGGAAGGAACCAGGTACCGGGTCAGGTTAAGTTACTCGAAATCGCCGGTAGGATTCGCGGCTCATATCTCACACTACACCAAAACTACTCACGCCTTTCTAAAATGGGTTAATCAATATCTGTTGATATTCTGCACAAATCGCTACGATTTATCTTCACTGGCATTAAATTATATTTCATATTTCAAAACTAGAAGGCGAAGCCACTATCATCTCCTGAGGGCGCAACCTTTCATGTAAAAATCGGCGGTGCTCTGATCAGCGTCTCCAGTTACAGCGGACAACGATCCTGTCCTTTGTCACCAAGATACACCATATCAATACGCTATTATCGGCCTGGCCGCAGGGCATCACGGGAGATTTAACATTTGAAATCGTGAACAAAAATAACCAAGCTGCGCTATGAATCGCACGGAAGAAACTTTAAACGCGAATATCGCGTTCAAACGCGAAATGGAATATTAACACTGGACGGACTCTACTCTCAGACGCTTTGAAACGGAAAGTTTACAACACTTCTTGGATACCAGTTTGGAGATGAGAAATTATGTAGGCTTACTTAAGGCTACACGAGCGCTTGTTTACTGTAAACCATCGCAGCGTTGCGGATTTCGCGAATAACCTTTATTGGCGAGATAAAAAATAGCAAAGAAAATTCGCGACTCGCAAAATAAGGACCAGGGAAAATGGATTCAAGGGTTAGATAAGGCGTATTCACCTGACTTTCAAACTGAACGACGCTGTAGCTCATGAGGCTTCAGGTCCGTCTGTCGTGTAACTGATATGTAGACAGACCTACGGCACCTTGACCGCCTTTATTCCTTTTCAATGTTAGTTGTACACATGCGCATTAGTTTCCCAGCACACGCGTAGTGATACTCGAAGTCATTGTAGATTCTAAAAAGCTAGTTTATACCGTTTCAGTGCTTTCTAGCGTTGAGAAGAGGCACTTTTGCGAGCGAAGTTCAATGTCGATGTTGCTTTGTCCACGCACGGGTCGGGGATATTTTGCCCAGGCAACTCCCGTACAGCTGTTGAACCTGATCGCGATGACGTAGATCCCAAAAGAGCATAATAAAATGGCTATTTCGATGGGGATTAGGGATCTCAGCCACCTTTCCCAAACAACTCCCGTCCACCTGCGCGCACCGCTGAACATGATATCGACGGAAAAGAACCCCAAAGAGCGTAATAAAATGGCTATTTCGATGTAAATTATGGAATCTCAGCCACCCTAATTCATGAAAACAAAATATTTATGGGGTTTTATGCACCGACATGTGCTTTAAATGGACATCTTGATTACTTGCGATATCCAAGTACCTTTGTCACACGTTGCCACTGAGAGGAGAATGTGTAAAACTTGCCCAGAGTTATAACTACAAAACTGGGCAGTCTCCAAGCTTCGCCAATGGTAACGGTTGCTTCGTGATACTAGCGTACTTCTGCTCCGGAGCAAATGCTAGCCATCCTCTCATTGGGAGATTGGAAACTGGGCTGGCTAGTGCGCTGCACCGACTCGTGGCAGTGCACCAGCCTCGTACATACAGGTGATGATGTCATCGACATGTTGCGAGAAAAGTTCCGTATGAGAAAACCACCTTGAATGTAGATACTGGCATGAATGCCACATTACTGTCACCCAACTGGCATTAATATCCGGTTTCCATCTTGTCCCCCTCGTCATCGATCAGCCGCGTTCCCCTCATCGCACCTTCGCATCTCACGTAATAATATGGGAATAGCCACGTCAGCTTGAACGGAGCGATTGACCACCGAATATCACCAGATCTCGCATTGAAGTGTGTTGTTAACTAGGCTGGTCCAAACTTCAAAGATATCTGACCAGTAGTTCGCCCTCCAGAGCCCCAAATGATGCGGACATAACATTTACGAATGGATTGCAACAGTCCTGTGCGTAGGCGTTAGGATGCGCATGGTGTTTTCAACATCGCATACTTTTTCGTCGAAGCGTTGACCAGTCGCGGTTCACTAGCATATAAATCCCCTGACGTTTGATTCAAAGGGCAACCGTTTTTGAACCTTCTGTACGGAAGCGATTAAACGGCTAAGCAGAAAAATGATGTGTTTGAATATCAAGAGATTTGTCCTTTGAAAGCTGAGTTTCCGCTGTCCATTAGGTGCATCTTGGAACTACTTGTGAAGACCTCCATTATTTTATACACGGCAGCCGCATCAAGAAGCAATCATCATGAATATTTTAATTATCGCATGTTCACTTGTTGGCCTATATCGGAATTAGCAAAGGTTTCAATGTCGCATATCAATAAGCCTTATTATCCACACCCACACGCGTGTAGACATTGCGACTAAAGTCGAGTTTAGAATTGAATATCATGGGTCTTTTCAGCAATCGAGAATGTTTCAATAACACATTCAGTATTGTGACGTCGTTTTATGATCCAAAAAGTGTCCAATTCTGCCCCCCCCCCCCAACGAGCTCATTTTGCAACGCCTAGAAGATTTGTGTCTCAACGTCATGTCAATAATGCCGTAATCTAATTGGATCACGTGACGTCACATGTCAACAACGCCATAATCTAATTGAATCACGTGTCGTCACATGGTAAACTCTTCACCCGTTTTAATAACACTGCCACTCATGGCGTTTTTCCGCGACGGCCGTTTGGCTATTGTTTGACATGATGTTAAAATAATAGTTTATTAAATCTGTTATGATTGAATAACGCGGCAATAATGAGATGAACGCAGATGAAAGAAGACAGCAGAACACCTTTAGGTGTCGTTTAATGAGATTTTAACCACCTTATGCTCGGGATTCTGTAGCATGTTCAGATTTGGTTGAAGATGGAATGGTGGCTTGACTGACCATTCCTGTAAGGATCCTCGAACGGCGATCTGTCGCCAATTCAGGCGCCAACCTTCTCGAAACTCCGATTACCTGCGGTGCGTGGTAGCAAGCAGGGGCATTATCATCCTGGACAGGTAAATCCCACGCCGACGTTGTCCATTTAACCCCTTACTGAAACTGGTCAATAGGAGATACATTTCTCTATTAAAGGGACAACATGAGCGCGTGATGCAGTTGGCCACGAAGATAATGAGCATGTACCTACTCGCCACCACGCCCCGCCTCGTGACGCATCACACGAAACGCTTATATCCGATAATGATTTTTGCTGGTGTTGTGACGAGGCGGTTTTGGATATGCCTCGCGAATTGCAGGTAGGGCGGACGATAACTCTCCGTTACTAGCGAAGTGTTTATGTCGTTGAATGATTTTTCATTGATCATGTTGGAGAAGTCACGGTCTAGCTGGAAGCGAATTTTCAATGAAAAAACAACATATCGCATTTCCTACTTGTCCCTTTTAATCTTCCTGACTGACGTTGACGACAAAACGATGTATACAACTCCAAACTGCACTGCTCCAGCAGCTACGTTGAGTCGAGTTTCTTTATAACTATAGTGACAAGTGCATCAACCGAACATAAAAAAATACATAAGATCATCAGAAATGAAATGAAGACCCGTCCCTTTTGGGCTTACTTGTCGCTTCAGATACAGAACAATTGACGGTTTGGAAAAGAAACGCCGACTTCAAGGAAATTAACAAGGGAGCTGAATCAGCTGAAAGAGGCGCCCTATTTTCTCCCCAAATTCGATATACGTTTTTCTTCAAGTTTACCTGGATGTGCTCAGTTCATGAAATAAAGAATACGTCCGTCTACAGTACGTTATTATTACATTTTATCGATCCCCTTGGGACGACTTTGTTTCACCTGCCTCTTTTAAGTATCGATATCGAGATCGCCGATGTAAGCGACGAGTCTTGTTCCGTCATACAAGTTTTCCAGGTTTGTGTTTTACATCAACCCGCACTTAAACAAAACACTTCCCGTGATTGGATGAACATCATTTTGATTTCATGTAGTATTGTCTTATAAAAGCTTAGCTGCTGTATTTTTCAATCTTGTGGTAGGTAATCTTATACCGTTGCAAAGATGAGACTTGTGAAAAAAAATCCTTTAAAATCTTGCTCCAGACACAAGACCGAAGAGGCAGATTCTTCTTTCTTCCACTTATAATGACAGCAATGGGTTTTTAACTCTGCCGCAAGAGTTGTGTGTTTGGTGGGAAAGTTTGACCACATCTCTTCTGTGCTGGTTCACCTGCACTGGCTACCAGCGGCGCCTGAGTATTGAAATCATTGGCATAACATTGACAATGCCATTACTACAGCGAAATCTTCCTATAGCATGGAGACAATATGATTACACTTCACGGCACTTTGCATCGACCATCTCCAATCCCATCCTCGCCTTTCCTTCGGGGCACGGTGTGCCTCAAAACGAGGCTTGATGTAGGAAATTGACCCGTTACTGATTGCCGGAAGTCCTAAATGTTTGACCACTGGACCTGGTGCCATTAGGCAGACAGCAGTGCTGGAACAGGAATCCTTTGAAGTCTGATCCCTAAGGCTCGCTCCCTAGTTCTTCCGTAACGAGCTTCACGCCAACATACTTGCGAGTTATTTTCTAAATATCCGGCTTACGGTTGCGCTGGAGTAACTCCCCACGACCAACCCCCGCAGCTTTTTTCAGGATACTGCTGGTAATCACTATTCGCAACTCGTTTCATCAAGCAAATTGACCGGAAGTCTAACGTTACCCTATGTAACACGGACATAGTACTGTTGGACACGTTGTAGTTTTGACCATCAAAATGCGGACCTCGTCGATAGTGCGCTTGCCACGCCGGGATCTCCAGTCCAGCTAAGTCTTCATGGTCCGAGCCTGGCCGGCGGCAGGCCAGTGGAAGTGACATAATCGGCCTCGCAGCATCGAGATAATGTCGGGATTTTTCAGAAAATATCCAAGTCACCATGACTAATTGAATTTCTAGATAACGATGAGTGGGAACATTGTTGCAGTCCCTAGTGATTTTGGAACTCAATCGAAACATCTCACCGGCCCCTTTTGTGATCGGATGAGGGTTCGATGTCCATCTGAAACCATGAGGCTGCTACTATCGTGGGCCTCTCAGAAGCATTGTAAGACCCGCGTTTGATATTATCAACACACGTCTTTGCATATAACACCGAACAGATACCATCAGTTGTGATCACTTTGCCTTGACCAATAGGCCGAGAAGCACATCCAATGCGAGGGAAACGAAGTTGATATCTGGTATTCAAGTGCACTTATACCATTGCTATGGGTTTAGCGTCAAATTGCACTATTCAATTTCAATTCAGACTTGGAATAATCGACACTCATTTTGTGACAAGTGACATTCCAATTTAATCCAATGTATAGCGTTTTAAAAAAATATTTGTTAT
Organism: Lineus longissimus; assembly: GCF_910592395.1. Classification (NCBI taxonomy): domain Eukaryota; kingdom Metazoa; phylum Nemertea; class Pilidiophora; order Heteronemertea; family Lineidae; genus Lineus; species Lineus longissimus. The sequence goes on from NC_088322.1 coordinate 9,662,942, forward strand.
ATATCATTTTGATTGAGAAATACCTGTCACTAGCTGTTTACATGAAACTAGGATCGATTTTCATTTTTGTGTTATCTGAATGTCCATATATCGAACTCTAAACCTCCGGGTTTTCAGAATACTAGTTCATCACTTTTCACGATGTAATAGAATATGTCTTAAAGGGCGACTTTGTGTAATTTACTCAGGCATGCCTGGCTCCTGCCTATAGCCTCCATTTAAGTTGACCGAAATTTTATTTAGGTTAGTTTCCTTCCCCAATAGACTAAACGTACAAAATTGGTCCCACATAATTTTCTCTCGGATGATGCCAATGAAACTCTCACAGCGAGTGGCATTAAATCAATTTTCAAAAAGAATTCCAAAAATCAATGGGATTCGGCGAGAATTGTGGAGCAGTTCAAAGGATTTTTCATGGTCAGAGTTCAAAGTCTTCACAGTCAGCGGTTGCAAAACTATGGAATGTCAATAACAATGACCAAAATCAATGAGCTGTTTTTGTGAAATTGTTGAAAAAGACATCCTTCTCCATCCTGGCCTTGTGTAGTAAGGGAACTTAACAGACTAGAGAGGAAGTCGTATTGTCGACATATCCAGGTAGATTTCGTATGCATAGTTCCATAATGGAAGAACTTCTACCTTTGGTGCACAAGGAGGAAATTTGTTCAGCCATCTTTTACAGACGACTGACGTTTTTAAAGAGGATATGAGGTTGGCTCGGTCACATATCGTATAAAAAGATGTCACAGGATTACAAAATACGGCAGGCCTTAAGATGGGATCGATAAAGACACGCGATGACCTTGTTTGTAGACCCCGTTGCAGAACCGTATAAAAAAGCTGAAGTCCTTGCAGCTGTCGTCTAGACGATAGAATAGGCAGCAGCGCAAGCCTTTAGAATGTGGATTACGACTGTGTATGACATATGCTCTAGATAGAGGTAACGGGTAGTATACTAGTATACATGTCAAGTACAGTAGGTCTAAGTCATTTGTAAGTTCGAAATCTATGACTTTGGTTTCTTAAGCTAGAAATCCCTGTAGGAAAATAGTGTGGGACTAATTCTCGATAGGGAATGCATTTCCTTTCACACCGAAGTATGATGGTGGATGAACAACAGAAGTAAACAAACACGAAAAATGTTAGCGTAAAGAAAATCCTTTAATTGTCATAATTTTGGTACAACGACAAACAAATCAATTATCATACTGCATTTTGGAGTCGAATGTAATCCGAAGATCGCCGAATTCACAATGGAGAGAACGAGTTTTGCCGATGATTCCCGACCGATGTTTTTCTGGTCGGAAACTGTGGAGCTATAGATTAGTTAACTTGTTCTAAAACGTCAACATAAGAAAAAAAACAACCTTATTAAATGACATAGTCACGCTCATCGACGAACAAACCCAGAAATTTAACAGAATATGTTTGAGAGTGATCTCAAGAATGTTGAAATCCATTGTAGCAAATTAAGATGGTAAAGCGGTTCGTTTCCAAAGTGTTTGGCAGTTTGAACCAATCTACCTAGAGGAGCTTAATCCTAATCGGTGCAGTCTCTTTTTGGAATACACACATTTTGCTCATTGTACAAGTATATTATATACAAGGTTATCATCAAGTCAACAATATTCAGAAATCCACCATGCAACTTTCTTTCATAAATAACTACAAAGCGGTAAAGCCGGGTAAGGGGCTATAACTGGGAACATGACGAATAATTGTGGGCGCCATTTTGAGCGAAAGGGGCCATATTGAAAACGAAATGAAACAGGCTGTTGATAAGAGACAAGACCACCATAGAATTTTAAAGCCTTTTAGCAAAAGTTGTCAATGTTTGACCGGATTGCATCAATTACTGCGTGGGTTGTGAATCTGAAATTTGGATATGATGTTCAGGACAGTCGGGAAGTAACTGGTATAATTTAAACCGGTATTGACCACGGGCATTTTTAGATAATCGGGCAAATTGGAGAGACGTTGATATTTCCACTCTTTTAACAAACTGGTAGAAAAATCTTTAAAAACACCCCCTACTGCCAAATGAGCAAAATTCAGAATTAATTTGTTCATCAAATGATTTCTTGTCATCTGTAGACTTGTCCCGGCAAATAGCTTTCCAATACCTCTCCAAATATGCACTTGACAGTTAAAAACATACTCGCGCCTAATTGATAGGTCTGGACCCTCCAACCTATGAATATTCAATGGTGGTCTTGTCTCATAAATTGATATTACAGGAACTCATCATACAGATCGTGTATTCAGTCGAAATCAGTCGCCCCGTCCTTAAGAATGCATGGAAGCTCGAAACAGATCAATCATACGTATCAAAATATAAAAACTGAGTTCAATCAGAGCCACTTTAAAGATATAACATTTTTGCCGAAGTCATCACCTATTGCGTACTACGTAATAAATTTCGTTTTCCGATTGATGGGTTGACTGAAAGGATATTGCGGTATCGTTGGCATCTTGGTCCGCATCGGTGCCTCCTCGTTCGTTTCATTGAATCGAGAGCTTCTTGCAACTCTTCTGCTTCTGCTGGAACGATAGAAAATGTGACCTTGAAAACTAAACAGCGTCGCCTAGCGGGGAGGTACGAAACTATAAAAATAAAAATGACAATAATGTCGAAATTGCGCCATGCAAGGTCAGAGATGTTGTCGTTGTCGCCGCACCAGATTAACGTCACAAATTGAACACCATGTGATCAGACGTATACCAGGTGATCGCATCTTGTCACTAAATCTCACTCGTTAGAATGACATCACGTGATTATATTGCGACACTAGAAGGCGTTGCTCAGGCGAACAGATCACTTTCGTCGTCTCCCGATTGATGGATTGACGCCGAAGAGTTGCCTGACGCGACAGATTCTATCCAGACAACGGTCATTCCTCTTCGACAACATGGCTGCACGCTCCAATAATTGCTCCATGTCTGCAACGAAAAGACATGCAGACATAAGAAGCATGCAAAGAATCCCCCTTTTGGCAATTTGAGAACTACTCCTAGATTTGAACAGCGCCATCTGGAAAAAGAAAAAGAATGAGGGCCAACGTCCTGTCTGTGTAAAAGACGATAGCGTTGATATCTTTTCTCAACCTGACTGCTGATAACCTGGTTATTTCATATCATACATAAATGATGTTGACGTGGCAATTTGGTGTTCACTGCGCCTGCATGACCAGGCGGCGAAATAAACCAAAGAGAGTATGGACCAGGCCCTGGATCAAAATGAGGGTGGATCATGGGGCATATCACTGCCTGTTAAAGGAGTTGCGGCTGACTGACAAGCCATCATACAAAAACTTCCTGCGAATGGATGAAACTGCATTGGAAGAACTTCTTGAAAAGGTTTCACCACCCATTACGAAGTAAGATACTCTCTTGAGAGTTGTCATACCAGCTGCTTGTTCAAGTCACATGACCTCAGGTAGATCACATGATGCAAATCATATTTCTGATTGGCTGAAGAGTTTGCAACATTTTTACAACATGCAACAAAGAATTGCATTGCATTTAATTGGCAACATTTTTACAACAATTTTACAACATGTTGTAAGACGCGTTTTGCTCTGTACACACTATGCAACATTTTTGCAACATTTGTTGCAACCGGAAATGTTGTAAAAATGTTGCTGATATTTTGCTAGTGTACACAGGCCTTAAGACGGAAGCTTGTCCTTAGCGTGTATTTTTAAATCGCTCTACATTTACGTTTGTCCCAATAACGGCGGCGGGTGTAAATCGACGATGTACTCTTTTTTTTACCGACGTAAGACCATTTTTACATAAAACATGAGATAATTATGCGTGGTCGCGATCGGTCGACGCCGTTTCGAGTTTGGATAGACAATCGGTTGGCGACGCCAGAGCCTTTCAAAACAATTATTGAAAAACTCTGGCGAAACCAACATGTCCGATGGGCATGATGTCATCTTGTGTCGGTTTTGATGTAATCGCTGCAATGGTCTCAGGTCGATGAAAATATAGCATGTACTTGTATATTTTTTTAGATGCGGGTTTGGCGAAGGTGGTAGAAGAAGAGAATGATACGGTAAGTATCAGAAAAAAGGAAGTTCTTATTGAAAGCTCGTGACAATTTATCTAAAAAAATCATGTGCGTTGGTAAAAACAGACAATCTGAAGCCAGTTATGGGCCTCACTTGCAGTGCTTTAATATAACGGCACGTCGGACTGCACCCGAACAATACAAAAATCGCTTGCGTTGTGAAAGGACAAATTCAACCCAAATAACTTCCCCTTTAAATGCCAGCATAAATGTGGGGATAGGACTACCACTAATTAGGAGCGTAGCGTTCATTATCAAACGCTGATCATCATCATCTGGTACACGTATGATAGTGCTGTCACAGGCAATTCAACCTTTATTGGCAAACGAGTTTGGTCTTTCCTTATGGGACTCTAATTGAAATTGTTGGTTTCCGGTGTAGTTCATGACCAAGGGCGGAGTGTGGTTTCGATTCTGAGCTAATTAACGACCACCATCATTTGATATTCGAGCGCAGCCGGCGATCACCGAGAATTCAAAATACCTTTGGCTGGCTTTGCGTTGATCTGATCGCGAGGAAGTAAAATTTCAGGCATACGAAAAAGGGCAATCGCAGGCCCACTGCATGCGGATAAAATGATCGGTCTGTGAATGTGCCCGCCCTAGGAATGCGCGACTTTCTTCCAGTAACATAAATAGCTATCCCGCGGGTTTCAGACAACATCTGCCGGAAGTTTGGATATATCGGTTGATTAGTCCGGGAGACAAGCGGAAGTGGAAGCAGAAAGGGACAGCAGACTCAGAAGCGAGGAATTTCATTATGGTGATGCAAACCGCCGTCCCTCCCGAGTCGTTAGAGAGAATCTAATATTGTCATCGTTGGTCCATTTAACGTGACGATCACCATGACAATAAGATCCACCCTCTACCTGCACCAATTGAAATAAAACCGGAAATATCCCTGTTAAAATATACAGCAAAACAATGGCGGCCCAATGGTGGCGGCCATGTTGAATAGCGGATTAAACTCTCACTGACCCTAGGTCAATCCATTTGCATATCTGTATCGTGCGCAAAAAATAGTTCTCAAAAGCTTATCGATATCCATCCCATTATTTGATACCTTTCGTGCGTATACACGTACAGAATGATCATGAGAGTAAACAATATTCTGAGCATACTGCAGTTAAAATCCAAAAATGAAATTTCATCGTTTCGTGGTCACGTGGCCAATCCAAAATGGCAGGCGTGCCAGCTCTTTTTTCTTTCTGTTGGTGTCTTTGTGTACGTTTCAGAGAGATGCCTTTACCTTTTGAAGTTATTGTTTCGCTTCGCATGATGCTTCAACCATAGGTTTGGACGAAAATGAAGATATCAAAGTGCACTTAAGATACCTTTATATGAAATTGAGATGTCGTGTTCTCCTTCTAGATATTCAACCAAAGAAAATTTTACTTTGAAATTATCTGTGGTCGATAGGGTCAACATTCTGTTTATAATTGCTCGCGTGACGTTGGCATGGTTGGTCGTTAATGTTCATAGTCTCCATTATTGTAAAACGGAGTCCAAACATCATCCTGAATCTTGTATGTACAACAGGATGGGTTGCCTACGCAGTATATATCATTTCTTTAAAATGATGAGGATGTGCATGGCGATGTTTGTATAAGATACATTATAATCATGTTTTAAAGTACATAAATATAGGTCAAAGTCAGAATGAAACTCAGAGTGGAACAAGCAAACCTCCTTGAAGTCTTTTAAGGATGATCATAAATTCCGTCTACCAAACGTCACATCTGACACGTGCGATGAATTTGGTATAGTTCTGAAAGGAGCACGTTTCTTCTAAATATGTAAGGTAAAATGGTACAAGTATACCTCTTCACAGGCAGAAAACAGCTGGCAGTACACATCAAACTCTTATTCTCACTTTTTTTTCACCTCAAATAAATGTACCTTTAATTTTCATCTTATGAAAGAAAGGATAACAGAACAGATATCTCTGCTTATATTGATCCCAATAGCGTTTGACACAAATTTTAGACTTCTGCGTCTGTCGGTAAATTCTAAAGTTGTCGGTAATTAGTACGACCCAGGATTAGAAATACCAGGTCAAAAGATAAGCCCTTTTTGACCTTATAACTTTACTTTACCGAAAATGCCTTGTTAATGCCTCACGGCACATCGGCCATCAACAAAGGTTCGACAAGATGGTGATGAAACGTTGTGAAATTCAATAGAGTGACATTTCTTTAATTAACGACTACGAATCGATGCCATCAATGGAGTGAATTTTCTTTAATTAAATGATGACAAAGCCGAAGAACGACTACGAGTGTATTTTGGCATGACTGTGAGATCGCAACGCCTCTTTGGTAAGCTCCAAACAATTTTCTGTCAGTTCTGCCAGTGGTGGCTATTTTAGATAGGTGAAACAGGATTCACCGACCAACGATTCAAAAATTTGAATATATTTAAATCTAGCCATGAGATATTCATACCGGTGCCAACCATCTGGAGGTACATAGAATCCGCCCGCAACTGTTGAAGTGCCACAAATTATGATTGGTCGCGTCCTTCGAGACAGTGTCACAAGACCACATATCACGTGACTTAAATAGGGCGCTTTGACATGTTGGATAGAAGGAAAACGGGGAAGGCGTAAAAAGTCTCAGGCCTATTTTCGGAACAGTGAGTAAATTGTCTTGTCGAGGCAATCGGAAGCATTGTCGGCCAATTCAAGCAGGGACGGAACGACATCATCAATAACTAGAGTTTCGGTCAAGCACAGGGAGGATGAACAAGTCAATGCCGTAGAATATAAATGACGAGGTGGAATATTTCTTAAATGTGCCTCTTCCCCTGTTTCATTAGTGACATTTTTTTCTTCTGACGTTTGGCTTTTTTCCAATATCGTTTCAACTCTTAATTAGTAGAAAAACTCGTTATTCGGTATTTTCAGCACGCACGACTCCTGGCTGGGAAAGATTCGACGCCTCTTTTGCGTGCTCCCAAGTTCAGACTGAAACGTCTGACGATAGCAGAAAGCTAACAGTCAGTGACGGCGTCATCGTTGTATCAGGATATTCGAGAAAGACTCAATGAGGTCATGATGCCGTTCCTCGCCTCCGCGCAGCGGGTTGACAATGCATCAATCAGCACAGAGATAATCGCTACACGAAGGGCTCACTCCGGGATTGAAATCAGAGTAGCCTAATAATTCAGTCAGATTTTGATTTGTTTAGTGGAAGCTACTACATGAATCCGTGGATTGGAAGGTGACTTGGCAGCCGACAGCTTGATAACACTGCCATCGGTAACTCAGTCGGTCGTGAACTGACAATGATTTTGAAGATGTTTTTCATCTTTATTATTTCAACTTCAGAAACTGTAAGTTAAAACTTTCACTTCATCATGTCAAGGCACCCGTTTTAAATATTGGATTGCAATTACTTCATCTCATGCATGAAGGAGGAGAACAAGAGGAAATTACAAATGTATCTCCTATTTCGTCATCACATGTAGCCTACCGACGAGACAACGTGAGAAGAATGTGTTTCAGTCTGTGCCTTTAAAATGGCCCGAATTTCCATTTGGTTTTACTACAATTCTTTCTTTCTTTCTTTTTTCTTCTTCTTCTTCCCGAACGTGCTCTCTGCACTTTAATAAGTTATTCACCAGGCTGAATTTCTCGTGGCCTCCAAAGCCGGGATCAGCGTTTCTGCGTCCAAGCGCTAGTTAGGTTTATTTGCCTTCGAACACATTCTTCAGCTGTTTTCTGAATCCTCACTTTATCAATGTGATTGGGATCATCTTCACTGAAAATTCTTGAAGAGAAGGTCTTGGAAAGTCTAATCAAAATTGATCTTTCACTGCTTCATGTCAACACGAAGTAGTGAGGGGATGCGTGAAGGTCACGACTACGTGACTGCGTGCAATTTAAGTTTTATGCGCAGCCACACGTACACAAGTGAAAGTGGCATTCTCTTAATTAGAAGGTACAGCTCATCAACAAACCAGTCACGCTTTTCTTTCACACGCCTAGTCGATCCCTGATACGGTCTAATAGTGATTCTATCATACAATATTAATCTTAAAGGGAGACTGAAGGTTGGAGGCATTCGAACAAAGTTTTAAGAAGTCACCGAAAGGTGTCTCTATTCTATCTCAGGAAGTCGCACTGCTCACCCTTGTAGGAGGAATACTGTTGTCACTAAAGGTCACACGAGAAGTAGTTTCCTAGCTGTGCAGATCGGCTGGATACTTCCAATTCGGCCACTACATGTAGCTCCTGGCTATAGCCCCCAAGCTATACTACATGCACCTTGAATACATGGGAAATTTTGCACACGCAGAAAAGATTTTACGGAGGACATCTTTAGAAAAATCTTATCTAGATTTCTTATAATAACTTTTTAGAAAATCTCTGTAACACCTTCATCTGTGAGAAAAGGCAAGATACTTATCATTATGGGCTTCCCTCCATTACTTCGGGTGAGGCGGCAGGAACGCTCGTATAGAAATATGCACGGCCACACTTACACCAATGAGAGTTACAAACGCTTAATTAGTAGGAATCGCTAATTAGACACACAGAGAAACCTGTATCAAATGATGTTCTCCTAATGATCTGGTCCTTGTTCAACCATAGAAAGTTTCAGATACAGCATGTGATTTACGGCCTGATTACAAGGGGAGGGGAATGTTTAGGGCCTATGCCATTAGTGTAACTGAAAATTTACGAATTCAGGATACATTTTCAAATATTTGAACAAACGGATAAGGAAATGGTACCAGTCTGAGATAGACGATGCACATACGGATTTACGTACTGCGAGCGTTAATCGCTGTGGCCTGCGACAGTTATCACTGCAATAAGTGATAAAAAGATCGCGGGAAAAAACGGTGATCGCTGAGTTTTATATTGATTGCAGGTCGCAAGCGATCACTGATTCGTGTGACAGGCTCCTGCGATTACACCCACAAACGAGAGAATTTTGTCGCATGCAATTATGATTGCAAGTTGTTGCGAGAAAATTCGCTCGTTTATGGGGAGCTTTCAGATTATTTGACTCTTTTGAGAAATGTTATGTTCCTGAATGTCAAAAATTTTTTCTTCTGGCATTTGACATCTAGTCATGTTCAGACCTGAAATGAATTTTAGGCAAAAAATGTCATTCCCTTCACGATCCTTACTCTGCAGAACTGCCCTTGATAATCATGGCTCAAATTCATACTCCCGTGCCCGCCTTCAGTTCAGTGCCTGGCTTTATCGCAAACCATGTGCCAATGCCTCTACAATGGGATTGGTAACACAGACGGCTTCCCTATTACAAGTATACAATGTTTTGACGATTACCAACATCATGATATTTGAGATGTGCCATTCATCTGATCATTGTGTCCTCTAATACTGGATTCGAGTTTTAGAAGTCAAAGAGTCCTTCGACCTTTGTGTAGAAACTCACTGCAGAGAGATTACAGTTTATTCAGAATGTTATTAAGTTCAACATCATGATGTTGAATTCGTTATAGTAATTCGGTACGGTAATCAAAACGAAAACAATATAAATAAAACTGTGACTTGTGGCGAGGAACATCAGTTACTGGATTTTCTTTTAGTATATTTTTATTTGTACATATAAATGTTGGAGGTAATACATGGAGATAAGAAAATATGAGTAACGTGTTGCCATGTATCCAAGCTGCAGTTTTAGAAAATAGGCACTAGTCAGCCTAGTAAACCACACACCACACTACAAAAGCTAGTAATATTCGGATAGTTGGTCTTTCCGCAGACGGAGATATTCCATGACAGGAACGACGCTGCAGCAGTGGTTTGGTGAAGGCCAGCAAACCGGAGGTCAAAACAGATCGATTCTCAGAAAAAAAAATTGCCTGTTGCGACCTTTGACTAAATTTGATTGAGTGTAGAAGAAAAAGCGCTGTTGCGCATTCAATCTGATGATGACATTGAAGCTTTTTGCCATGAGCAAACCGAAATAACTTTTTGTATCGATCAACACTGCCTAATGAGAGACGATGACCTTTGTCGGAGCAAAGCCAATTTGGAAAATCACGTGACGCGTCATGTGACACATCGTGTGAGGTGCAGGTATGGCTAAAAAATCCAAAGAAATATGCATAATAGATATAAAGGGTTTTCGTAGTGAAGGTATTTAATTGGTTAAAACTTCACACTGGCTGAAAAAGACTGGTATTAATATTTCGAAAACTGATTGAATTTTCTTTCGAATCAAAGGATGAAAAAATCGATTCGGTTATTATAAAAAGGACATACTAATATAGAAAAAAGAAGAAAGGGGGGAAGAAAAAATGAAAGAAGAAGAAAATTAGACTAAATTTCGACCAGTTTCAGTAGATTTAGCTCTAGTAGAGCCAATTAGTGTGAAGCATGGCTCCCTCTCACATCACCTCTCTTAGCCAATGACATTCGCTACACATAATCTCTCTTGAGGTACGAGCGTGTTGGACGCTACTTTCGTACATTGGTCCTCAAATTAGTAGCTGATCAATGCCGGTGGATTGGATCCACTGGATGACTATAATCAACTAGGGGAATCGATAGATATCATTTTCCAAGGTCAACGCCGAACTCAATGGTCAAGAAGGTCTCACCGCAAACAAGGGCGCACATCGTCGTCATCATTATCATCATCGTCTTCATCATATTAAGAGTAAATCATGCCGACTTATGTGCGGTGAATATCAGTCCTAAAGTCTCCTCCTTTCACCGCCGACATCAAGGACCAGGAAATCCGTCGGACGCACCATCATAAACGGGTGGCCAATCAAATTGCTCGACACAAAGTATTAAGTGAATGACAGCCTGAATCGATAGTTGACAGTGCCAACCTCAGGAGTGAGTGTATTGTTAGTGTTGTCGCGACATGGACGCGTGGGAAAGGAAGGGACTGCAGGGAGGCTACCGATAATGTAACAGCCCTTCTGACGGCAGATCGGGGGGGGGGGGGGCTATTGGCGGTGAAGGATGGATATACGCACAACGACGGTGGATCGGCTTCGAGTAAATGCGTTGGGTGGAGCTATTAAATGCAGTATCTACTATTTCATACATATTAACGAGCAATTCCAATTCATCAAATAATCATTGGAGTAATTCTAGAACAAGACCTTATCATTAGGAGGGTGCGCAATTGTGCTCCTTATCTGTTTTGATCATCTCATTTGTCTGTCTACTTCGTTTTTTTCTCAAGGTGAATGTAGCAAATTAATTTGTAGCTTACGGCACATACATTCAAGACAAAAGTTTAGCTTCGCGGCGTCTTTTTAACTTGTTTTCGTCCGAAAAGATACATTCTTTGTTGTTCTCCTGTAATATTAATTTAGCCAATAGTCGCTTCATGACGTCACCATGGTCACGTGTAAAATGGTCGCGTAGCCAATTTTGACGACTATTTTCCTGGATCTTTATTGGGTTCACCCGATTGAGACCATGGACCTCGTTTAAAAGGTTTCCTTCGTTATATATCCCTTGTTCGTAACGTAAACAAATATCTAAAAAAAACGCTGTATCCGCCCCTTTCGTAGAACGCAATAAGCTTACATTTTGCTGAAGTTAACATTTTTTTAGCCTACACTGTGACTACGGGGAGTGGTTCGTTGGTTCAGAATTTGAAATTGGGGGAGGGGGGAAGGGGGAAAGGGGAAGGGGGAAAATGTCGGTGTTACACTATCTCGTAGTTGATTTTTTTTCAATTTTACAGGAGAGCAAAAATAAATTTGAACTACATTGCAGCACTGATGCAGTAACGAGGAGTTCATGAAACGTCAGATGTTTCAAGGCTTTTGATTGGTCGAAGGCTTCCGAAATTTGAAATTTCCAATTACAATGTGGGCCATATTTAATTCCAGTTACCAGCGGGACACAGGTAAACAACAAACCTGGCCTCAAAGCAATGGTTTTGAAGCCGGACTCCGTGGCACAGTGCACATCTGTAAAACCCGTTTCAATGAATTGTACGATCCACCAGAGATTACGAATTTGTTGCACATCACACGGAATTTGAATTTAACTGACATCACTGAAATTTGAATAATTTCAAGTGTCATTATTTAGCTTTTATTTCAAACAAACAAATGATAAATTAATGCGGCGCATCAGAAACGTAAAAATTCCGCACCTTCTGCCCATAAAAGGCTCAGATGCATTTTAAACATTTGCAAATTAGGATTTGACGAGATTTGAAAGAGAAATGG